>NC_053456.1:17603229-17640729 GCF_015227805.2 Hirundo rustica | reverse complement strand
TGTGTGGAGGGGAGGTGGTGTAGAGGTGTGAGAGTCCGGGCAGCTGCTCCTTGTAGGGCAGAGGGTACCTCCTCTCTGACCCCACTCTGCTCACTGGAGGGGACCAGATGCTGCCCCTGGGCTTGTTTTGCCAGGGGGGATCTGCACTCCCTTCTGCTCTGCCAGTGCTGCCAGAGCAAGAAAAAGTGCTAAATCTGGGACTTGCGGTCAGGACAAGGTGGATGTAGAGCTTTTATTGACAGTAATGGAAGGCATTCTCATGTTAATGACTGCAAAACGTGGAAAAAAATGAAAAATCAAAGTATCAACTAGATGTATTTATACCAAAAACATATGGCTATAAAGAAAATAATATTAAAAATTATGTACATCTGGTGGGTTTGCTCCATTTGCAGATATAAGAAACTGATGGGAAGTTAATAGCCTAAATAAGGGTAAAAAGCATAAAATCATTGCTGTTTTCAGCCTCATACTCTCCTGGGGCCATTTTAGATACCCGTGTGAAGTAGCAAACCTATGTCTCATATGGAATTATTTATACTGTTCTATAAACAGAACTCATTTCTTCACCTCAGTCTGGCTACTTCAGAAATTTCCTAATGTCACCAAAAATCTCTCTTGGCTTTTATTTTTTAAGTCAAAGTGGTTTGCTGTATTAACCAAACTCACCTATAAATGAGCAACAGTGTTTCAGTTAATACTTTTCTTTTACAAAAGGAGTTAATTTCAAAAGGAATTAATCTTCAAACCAAGAAATAACCCATGATAAAGTGATAATATTTTTTCTTACTCATAAATTTAGTTGAAATAAACAGAATTTGTGCTTTAGTAGATAGTTGTAAATTTAGATTCCTTTTCCAAGAAACTATACACCTGCATTTGTTTTAAATAATTTAAATGTTTCATTACAACTTCCTCTAAATTTTAGTTATTGTGAGTATATTGACTACACCTTCACTAATAAAACTAATAGTAGTCAATGAATCAATAGAATAAGGAGAAATGGCTCTTTTTTTAAAAAATGCTTAGCTAAATAATGATATTTATTAATTCTATTTTTTAATGTTTGTAGAGAAAAAAGGTTTCTTATATTGAATAAAGCACTTAACACTTTGGTTCTTATAATTAAACAGTCAACACTGTGTTATACTTGGAGATTGACATACTTGTGCCTGCAAACAGAACAGATTAATGTAATGTTTTGCTACCTTTGACCTTGTATCCTTGAGTCTCTTGATTCTGTGTCACCAAACATAGTACTGTAATAGAGTTGAGCTCTAGCTAATAGCTTGTGCTATTCTGACTGTCATGCTCCATCATTGTAACTTACTGCATGAGGTCCCCAAAGTAGTCTCAAACACACAGAGACACAAAGTCACATAAACAAAACCTAAAAGTAAGCAGAAAAGACCTTAAAATGGAAATTCTTCATTCAGTTCATGCAAGACCAATCTGGCTGTGACTGCTGGTTATTCTGAAAACTCCAGCAAAGCAACATTTTAACTACTACCTTGCTAAAATTCAACCAGCAAAAGACATTCAGAAAAAGTAGCTGAATTCCTAATTTTGCTCATTAGGTTGCTATGATTTCAGAATTGGGAGGTCAAAATGTCATTTTTTTTTCTCTAGTATGTGGTCTTTAAATACTTCCTGCAATGACTGGCAAAGTACCTTCAAATGAGGTACTTTCCATTACCTGGTGCCGTTCCTCCGAAGGGTACGCAGGGAGGAAGTCTCTCATAGGGTGATTGAAGTTCCCTTGTGTCTAGTGTGGATCTCGAGAGTCTCCTACACTACAGAGAGGAGCTAAGCAGAGGAGCTCCTGGAAGGAAGTCTAGCATGATGAAGAAGCAGTTTTCCAAGCTGGGAAGAAGGAAATACCAAAGTTTTACAAACCTGGCTGGAAAGGAGCCTTTGCTCCTTGGTGAGGTGGCTCAGTGATTCTTCCTAAGCCACTCTGCTCACTGCAAAACAAAATGTACCAAAAGGCTCCAGGGTTGCTCCCAGTCCTTTCTGCTGAATCTGGCCTCCTTTGTATGAAACAGCCCTGATTAAAGTGGAGTGTTTGAGAGAAAATGTGGCTGACTCCATTCTCTCTTAGTGATGGCAGCCATTGGAAAAGGACCTGAATTTAAGGGTTTCTAGTGAATACTTATCATACCATAAACCAAAGTATATGAACACCTATTTTGTGATTTTTTTGTTACCTTAGGTTTGAAACAGATGAGTATCTTAGTAATGTTTATATATTGGTCATACATACTGTGAGCTCTTGACTTCTGAGAGGAACAGAGATGCAGCTGGTATTTGACAGAGGCATGACATTTTCTCCTTGTCAACTTACTCCTGAGTGCCTAAATTATGTTCTTTGCAAACTGAATTGAGTCTAAGTATTGCTTTAATATTGGTTAAAGCTGTCAAAATCTGAATATATCACTTAAAAAAAAAAAACCCTTAAAAAATGAGGCACCTGTTGCTAAATCACTAAGTGAATGAGTTTTCAGTAACATTGGTATTTGTGTACCACATTGTCTTACTGTGTCATACAGAAAGGGAATGTATGCCTTTGTCTTTATGACATGTGCTTTTAAGACTAACTTCCTCTTTTAATAGCCTGGGACTAGCTTCCTGAATTTCCAGTTTTGATTCAATTCTCCAGATTTAGTATTGCTGGAAACAAACAAATTAGTGTTCTCAGTGACCATATGCTGTGCTGTGCAGTCACATAAAACTCAAAACAATAGATAACTATTTCAGAGTGAAAGGAAAAACAAAGATATTTGAAACTCAGTGGCATGTTCAATTAATTTGAAGATTATGAACTTTAATCACAAAACTTACTTTTAATCAGAGATTTCATTTTGTTTGTGGCTTCCTTTTGCTTGCAAGATTTCCTTCTTCGCACTTGAAACATTTTCATAAAACCAGATGTGAATGGTGGTGCTATGGGACTGCATTCCCTGTCTTCTGCTTCCTTTCCGTGTTATGGGCATAGTTCCCTGCATGTTAAACTTCACAGAGGCTGGCTGTGCCATCATACCTGTAGAGACATGGCCAGAAGAGCATTTTTCTTGTCTATGCCTATACCATGGGTTGTGTTGTCCCATCTGAAATGGTTTTGATTGCATGTGGGAGGGCAGATCTGTACTACTAAGATGCATACTCTAAGTGTTACTCAAAGAACACATCCAGCTGCGTGCACTGCCACTGATGTCTGTGCCCCAGCCTCTTCCCAAGGTAGTCATGCCTGTGTTGAGGCTGTGCACACTGAGTAAAGGTAATCTCCCTAATGTAGCTTGTCCAGAATCTGAAAGTATTGCACCCCGAAAAGATCTGTCTTCTGAAGTGATTGACAGCTTGCTCCAGCACCACAAATCCCATCTCTGCAATGTGAAGGAGGAGCTAAGCTCAGCAGTGTAAGCAGAAACCATCTGACCATCTTTTCTCTGGAAACTAAGTTAAAAACCTAGTGTATCACAGTGAACACCCTTTTAGGGGCCTCAAAATATGCAGACAGCATCGGTGATCATATTTTGTATGTTTTCCCTATATATTTTGAGTAGATTTTATATGGGCAAAGACTAGAAAACTCCGTTCAGTATGATTCTCAGAATATAATTTCACCTACTTCATGCTTTTACAAATACAAGTGTAACATCGAAGGCATATGTGTTTATATATACTCAAATATATTTCTAAAAAAATCTTATCTATGTGCTTATAGTAGATATATATATAAATAATTTCTCAGTTTATATCCTCCCTGTGTCTTGTATTCTCATGATCTTGTTTTAATGTTAAAACAGTAGTTTAGGAAGTTAAATAGCACCAATACAATAAAAGCTAATAAGTACAATTTCAATAGTTACTGCCATATCTGACTTTAAAATTATCTTTTTGTCTGTACATTAAGCATTTTGAAACAGAATTTTTCTTCCATCTATTAACAACCTGTTAGGATTCTCACTTCTCATCTTCTTTCCCATGTACAGCCAGAATAATATTGCAATAATTTTAAATTTCAGAATTTTGTAGCTGAACTGAATTTGTGAATGATAGTGGTGAACCAGTAGTTTACCTCTATTCTGTTTTCATGTTATTTCTTAGAAGGAGATAGATATAGTGGATATTAAAAGCTATAGCAATGATGCTTCTTTTCAGTGGTATCAAACTGGACAATAAAATAGAAGCTTATCCCGGACCTTTATGTTTAAATGTAATTCCAAATAATTAAATTATGATTATTATGATAACAATTTATTGATTATTAATTTAGTTTCTTGATTATTTCTTTCACTAAGACAATGAATGACTCAATTAGTTTAAAAAACCCCTTCAATTTACCTTTTTTTTGAAATTTATTTGCTAAGCTGAAGTTTTTGTTTCAGGATTGCAGAAAACAAGTTGCTATGCTATGCGAACAAAATGTCTAGGATCTTCCATAGTAATCTCTCTCCAAGTGAGCAATGGCCATTTTCATTCTCATCTGTGAGTGACAGTGAAATTTTTGTGGTCTTACAAACTTTGGAAGAATTTATTTTCAGGAAATTGTGTGGAGCTTATTCAAAGGGTCAAAAACTAGTCTGTCTCACTAGCATTATGTAGATAGATTCCAGATTATTTCTAAACAGCTATTGTCAATGAAGGGGATAAACTCTCAGTTAAAGAAAGGGGATTGCATCATCTCTCAGAAGAAAAAAAATGCTCCGTTTCTCCTAGCTCCATAATCTATGTTCAATCAACGCACTGTTAATGGAAGCCCTCCAGTGCTAAGCAATAAACAAACACAGTTTGGCAAATAGTCCAAAATCAAATCTAGTGTATGAGGTGGACAATACATAGTTAGTTCCATTACAGAACTCTCCCCTGAGACCTGGAGCAGCTTCTGAGCCTGTCTCATTACACACCAGCACCATCTGTAGCCAGTCTGAACCTTATTTGGGAATATATAAAGTACACTGAAAAAAATAGAGTAGGTATCAAGAGCCAGAGAATTCTATTTCAAGTTTAAATTTTGCTTGTGAAAGATCATTTGGTTTTAGACTCAGCAAACAGTAGGCCCTCATCACTCACAATGAGCTGTGCATGTAGCAGGGATTACTTCAGATCAGAGAGATTGAAGGTAATTGCTACTTTCCACAGGGAGATATCTAGTACTACTGTGGTTTGAGAGATACAGTAAAGCACCATAAACTGAAACACATCATCCTGAAGCAAGCTAGAGCCACCTCTCATAGTTTCTCCTCTCCTTGCTTCATTTCAAAAAAGTGAATAGGAAATTTTAAGGAATACATAGGAACAGGATGAAATTCTTTATGTGGATTTAAAATGATAAAACAATCCCCAATCTGATGTGCAGATGAATATGTATGATATATGTGTAATATTTTTCCATTAAAAGTCAAATATTTTTAAATAACTGTACATATGTGTCATTATTGTGTAGGGATCGCACAGGTGTTAGTATGGAGATATAAGAACATTAGAGATGAAGGTCCAGTTTTGGGGACGTATTAGAGAATAGAATAAAAAACCCAAGGGTTCTCTGCCTCAGCGAACAACAGTTGAACTGAGAGCCCAAACATATCTGTTAGTGACTTCAGCAAAATTACTCCTTGGGGATTCATTTATCCCGGGATGCTCAGAGATTGCTGACAGTTGACAGCTACATTAACTTCCCTTCTCCATTCGGTGGTTGTATGCGATAAGAGAGCAACATCTTAATATAATATAAAGAGTTTCTTAGTGTGAGTTTTTTATAGTAAATATATGTTATGTAGTTGAATCCAAACAAACTCTTCATTGTTTCATCTTAAGAATATTCTGCATAGCATACACAACTAAGTTGATAATGATTTAGCGGGTTTTTTAAAAAATCTCTTTGAGAGTATTTTCATACACGGCTTTTTTTAGAACCTACAGACTTAGAAACCCTGGCTCTTATTCTTTGCTGCTCAGGACAGAAACTTAGGCATCCTTGATGACATTAGATGGGTTTCTGTGCTTCAAAGGGTATTGTAAAACAAGGATCCTTTACTGTCACTGCAAGGTCATGCTTGTTCTTTGTCACCATTGAATGATGTCCAGCAGGCTAGCTACTAGTCAACATCAAGACTGGTGGTGCAGACAAAGCTGTGAATGATACCAGTGCATTCCACCCAAATTCAAGGAGTTTCAAGTACAGAGACATTGGGCCTCTGCAGTTTTAACAATTCCTTATGCACCTCCACTTAATTTGCCATTACAGAAATTACATCAAAACTTACACTCTATTCCTTTCTCAACAACATTAAGTTCTATTTCAGAATAGGTAGATTTTTATAAGATAAATGTGAAGCAATTGACCTTTTTTTTGTGAGGGCTATTTCTAAAAAAACCCAAAACCATCATTCACAGAATTGTTTTTGCCACATTCCTAGGTTGTCTTCACTTCTTGTAATTTCTGACCTTGGTAGTCCAAAATGGGTAATATCAGCAAAATTGAATGGAGACACAATAAACTCTGGTAATACTGAATCCCCTCTGTGAAGATGTGTGCGTGCCAGAAATTGAACATCTATTTCTTCATCTTGCTCATATTCTTTAGTACCTTTGTGATATCTTCCCGTTAAATGGATTGATTATAATCACTAGATGCATATTCAATTTCTTGATCCCTTTGTGAAATAAAAGATTTTATTTTTTGAAAGAAATTATAACAGGCAAGAAAAGTAGAAAGATATTAGAGGCAGTTCAGAATTTACTAAGATCTTTGCACCTAGTAGAGTATGTAGATTTTTTTCTATTAGAAGACAGTTGTTTAAAATATTCTTGCCTTTAATGAGCTAGTTATAAAACCATGACTGATTATCAGATTGTTGTCTGTGAAAATTGTAAGTTCTTGATTAATAAAAGAAATTATTCTGAAAAGAATTATCATTAAATGTTTTATGAACATGCACATTTAGTTTATAATGCCACCTATGTAATTCCAGAGAAAAGGAAAGATAATATAGCATATGCATGATAACATTGATATAAACACTTAGAGCAAGAGTCGTCAATTTTTAAAAGAAATCCTGATATTTTGGGGGGAATTATTCCACATTTGTACACCTTACTCCACTGTTAAAATTATAAAGCTGGGAGTAAAACTGGTGTCCTAAAATTTAGTATTGATCACAAAGTTTTCAGTGGTATAACTGTGCATAGTTAAGTTTTATCACCTGAACATATTTAAACAAAATATGGTTTAGTAGAACCAAATACAGAGTCATACATATACAGAAACAAATTCATACTTACAGTACAAGGAACCGTGTTTTGGTAAGGAGTAAGGAGAAGGTATTTAAAGGTCATAGTGGACAAGCAATTAAACATGAGATCCCGATAGATACTGTGGCAATGGAGCCTAGCCTAATCTTTGGATATTACGAAGTATGTCAGAATGCTGTACCTACCTTTGCTGTTCATTTTTTTAAAAAGATGTTGAAAATTGGAAAAGATTCAAGGACCATGGAAATTATTTGGGAGATGGAGAAAATGTCTTGTATAGCAAGACTTTGAGGTTATAAAAAAAAACCCAACTGTGTTAAAATTGTAAACATACTTTACTAAGTGAGAGATGCCAAATGCCAAAGGATTCGGCAGTCTGTCAGAGGAAGACATCTCAAGAGCTGGTGTTCAGAAGAAGAAGCCAGAAAAATTCAGACTAGAAACAAGGCATGCAGTTTTCATGCTGAGAATAATTACTCACTGCAACCAACTTCAAAGTGAAATGGTAGGTCCTCCCACTCAAGTTGCCTTACAAAGGTCTAGATGCCTTTGTGTTGCCCACTACTCTATAGAGGACTGTTTGGATACAATGGGTGAAATTACAGGAACTTGCATTGGACAAGATGTCAGTGATGCCTTCTGATAAAGCAAATGTCAAATAAACTTGTGAGGACATGCAAAGAACTGATAGTGAATGTGGAGCTGGGACAGACACCTTTTCTCCCCTGTGCATCTCACAGCAATCCCAGCTAGTTGTCTCTGAACAGTAATAGCCCATGAAAGGCAGGTGGATGATCTGAAAATCAGGGTAGGAATTCATTGTGCAAAATGTTCTTATAAATTGCAAATAATAGAAATATTGGCTTTAGTAGCAGTGTTCCTTTTTAATAAGACAGAGCAGATGGATCCTGGTCAAAAGGTTTTGGACTGACTCCTTGAGGAATTCCAACTTGCCTGGTTTTGCCTTTGCCTGGTAGGACGCTGTTTCAAAGAGGGTATGCTAAACAGGAACCATCTGGAAAACTAATTCAGGCTTCTTCAATGTTTTGGTATTATCTATGACAAAATAGATCATTTTTATATACCTACTTTTAGTAAGTAATGCAGATCAGAATTAAAAGAATTTTCTTATTAAATGAGTGATGCTACAGGAATCTGTAGAAAACATGAATGGATAGCTTTGTGGTACAGCCATTCTAATAAGAAACAGAAAAAACTCCAAAATAGTAATATTTGTCTTTGTAACTTAATTTCTAATCTTTTAAAAGAAGCTTAGTTGTAAAATTATTAAATGAATTAATAAGTAAATAAGTAGTTGCTATTTTTGGTGTAGTCACCATCAATAAAGAGCATATTAATTTAAGCTATGGTGACTGCTTCAAGAAGTCAATTCTTCTTTGTGGATAGTCCAAAAACTGTGTCCAAATTTTGCATTTGCCCAAAATATCCCATGGAAGGTCCTTGGAAGTCATTGCATATGGAAATTTCATAAGCTTGGTTTTAGCTGATTATGGAGATGTTTAATATGTTTTTCAGTGCCAACATGTTTTTATTTGTCTCATGAACAGGTTTAATAGGGAATGAATTTGTTATGTATTTCAGACTGCTTTTTATCCTTGATGAGTACTGCCAATGCTTTTGCAAAACTCCACATATATAGCTAAGATTCTTTCCAGAGCCAGGCTTACAAAAACCTAGTTTTCAATTTGATCCTGCTTAATCTTTCACCTATAAAACTACCTTGTTTTTCCAGACTTTGAATTTTCTGAATGATGAAATAGATAAAGCATATGGTTGTGATCTCAGTTGTTTTCGTCACAGGAAGACCTCATCCTCCTTAACAATAAAAGAATAAACTCAGGACTAGCTGAGTTATTGAACACATTTGGAACTTAATTAATGATCAATGTCTAAAATGACTGCAATCGAGTACTTACCCTCATCAAAACACTGTCCCTCTCTATCACCCACTTAACTGACCCTGCAGTTTGGCCTCCTCTATTTATCTGCTCTGTCTGGACAGGGCCATAGAACTTGAAGTGCTATGCTAAAGCTGAGGAGGTGCTGTAATCTTTGTTATATGAATAAGTCTCTAAGGAGAAACAAATATATCCAACTGAAATAGTAGCTGTGCAGGCAAATCTAAAAGGAACAGAACTGTGAATGCGTAAGGTTCAAAATTAGTGTGCCTTTTTTTTTTTTCCTTTTTTTCCCTAGAGATGGAAAATGAAATACGTGCAAGAAAATGCTGAAGACTTGCTGGAATGTCAGCAGCTTTCCCCAGCTTCAAGCTAAAGAAGCTGCTGTTGAGGGGTTTTGTGCTACTGAAAGAAAATTATTTAATGAATAATTAATGTGTTACATTGCATTTCCAGTATATTATGAACCATTAACAAATTAAAACAAAGTGGTCAGTTTAAAGTAGGGCTTATGACGCGTTTACTTTTCTGCTATTTGCTTGTTTACTTTCTGCTGTAGAATGTGTTGATTCATAGTTCTCATCTCGAGCTTAATCTGCACTGGCCTATTCTGTGACACGTTGCTGTGTATGTGAGTGTCCATACGTTCAAAAGCACTTAAACACATTCCCATTTTCTCACTCTTGGATAGGTAAACAATGTTTGGGTATATGTAATAGTGTCATTTGTTTCTTCCAGGAAAACAATACTTTTAGTATTGATCGATGGTAAGTGTAGGACTGTTCAGTCTTCAAAACCTTCCCTGGTATGTTATGTTTGTCCTAATCTAGTACAGGGGGAAAAAAAAAAAAAAAAAAAAGAGTAAGAGTCTATTTTCCACGTTTCTTTTTTTCTGCTTGCTATCGTTTAAAAAGCAGCTTTGAACCTTGTTCATGGCTTCCCCAGATTTTGCTGTTAGCTGCCAAGTCCCTGTCAGATTGAAATTGAAACGGCAGAAAAAAGATTTTCAACATACTTTTTCTGCAATTTTTTTCTGTCTTTCACCTCTAATGAAATGACCTTTAACTGCCCCCTCATCCTACACTAAGCAATGCTGAGTTTTATACCCTAAATTCCAACTACTTTATTAAATTAGCTACAAAATAGATATTTAGAAATGAAAACAAAACTAAGTTAAAAGGTGTATATGAAGGTTTGCATTTGTTGTTTTTAGATGAATTGCTGAACTTTTTACTTCAAAGACAAAAATCCTCCACGCTTGAGAGACCTTGCCTCTTACTCAGTGCTTATCCATATATACAATATTTTATTAGCACAAATCATTTTAAAGCTAGCCTCATTTAGATTTTACTCTATTTATATATAAATAGTTATCAATTCATGCTTTAAATCTGTAGTCATTTGCTGTGAAATAATTGCCTTGTTATGGAAAAAATGAATTGACTTAGCTACTTCAGTGTTAGGCTCTTACATCCTAATGGAGTATATATACAAATTGCCTATTGGAATACACAGTATGAGAAAGTCAGCCTTACCAGCTCATTCTATTTTTATACCTTGTACAACGTTCAACACTTTACTCTTGATGAAATGCGCTTCAGTCCCTTGTTGCACTACCTAATGTGCTAGTATTTCTTGCTACATTACATTTTCCTCTATATGGTCTTTAATGGAAAAGATGCTCAGCAGCATAAATATATCTAAAGCTAACAGTAAAAAAATACTTAAATAAATAACAGATGCACAAGGGAACTGTGGGATAAATATACAGGAGGCACACAGTCATAATCATATGGCTGAACTACTAGACCCTTTATCATCATGTAGAAAAATAAACACTAGTAATTATGTAGGTATCCCACATGCCAATATGATTCTGAACTGAGTCAAACTATCTCCAACATTGTAAATATTTGTAAAGAAACCATGATTTTTGAGAGATAATATCTGATAAATTGTGGTAGACCTATGAAGCCCATATATGCAAGAGCATGCACATAACACACGTGATTTTATGTGATTGTGAAGTTTGTCAAAGAAAATATTTAATTGAACTGATTATAGCCACCACACAGCACAACTAGCTGAGATAACTTTGCTCCACCAATGTACCACAACCCTGATTCTTCAGACTACTGATATTACACTCTGGGACATCAAGAAAAAACTTTGACAAACTTAATGGTACTGGTTTTCATGTCAGTGAAGTCTAAAAGCTTACAGGACGTGATAGCAACCTTTTATTTTCCTTTTCTACTTGTACACCAAGTCAGGGCCTTTATCTCAGTTTAGATATGAAGAATAAAATATCATATAATCCTGCTAAATGCTCTTTTTCAGTATCTTTTCCTACCTAGATAGTGTTTAAGTAAATAATTTTTTTAAAAAAAAACCAAAATCTGTGTAACAATGGTGCACATTTATGGAAAAACTAAATGGAAATCTCATTTATAGCTAAGTTTGATATACCTTTTCACTGACAAATCTATCACTGTGCCTCTATTTTTTTGTTTGTTGTTACATTTAAAGGGTTTTCCTGGTTCACGGGAAATTGCTTTTTATAATTTTAGAATTTTTTAAAGTTGTTTTACTTTTTGTGTAACGAAATACCTTTATATTAAGCCACAAAAAACAGTAATGAAAATCTAATTTTTTTTAATATAATAAATGACTCCTTGAATTGACAAATGCTATTCTCTTGGCAGAAGTCAGGCAATGAAGAGGAGCTGATTTTGGCCGAGGTAGAGTTAACTTTCTGCACAGTGGCTGGTAGGGGGCTGTGTTTGGATTTGTGCTGAACACGGGGTTGATAACACAGAGATGTTTTGTTATTGCTGAGCCAAGGCCCTTCCTGCTTCTTGTACGGCCACGCTGGAGAGGGGGCTGGGGGTGCCCGGGAGACACAGCTGGGACAGGTGACCCCTGCCCAAAGGGACCCTCCAGACCACGCAACATCACCTTCAGTGTGTGAAGCGCGGAAAGCAGGAGGAAAGCGGAGACAATTGCAATCACGGCTTCGTCCTCCCAAGGCACTGCCGGGTGTGCTGGAGGCCTGGCAGTGCTGGAGATGGCCGAACACCGGCCTGCCCATAGGACCTGCTGCTCCCAGGGTGAGTGCCTTGGTGGGCTCTGCTTGTGTGCACAGCCTTTACCCGCTGAACTGCCTCTGCCTCAGCCCGTGAGTTCTCTCGCTGTTACCCTGCTGACTGCCCCAGCCATCCCACCGGCGGGGGAATGAGCGAGCAGCGGTGTGGGGCTGAGTGTCTCTCTTGGGTTACATGATGACAGAAGATCCAGGATTGGTTTTACCTTCCGGTGTGTATTTTTTTGTTGTTGTTTCTTGTTTCTTCTGCAGCCAGCACAGTGCTACTAATTGGTTAATTACTATTAATACGTATACAACTCCTTGCAAATTAGATTTAGAACAACTTTTGGTGTTCAACAAAAACTGAGACACAGAAATCACCTTTATCTTTTTCTCCTTACTTTTGAGAATTTGACTCTTACTGCTGTTTTGGTCCTGAAAGATCTTGAAGGCATGCTCCCAAAAATCAAAAAGTGTGGAAAACACGAATATGTGTAAAAATAGAAGTGAAAACATCTACTTTTCATGGTAGAGGGAAAGTGCATGCAAACATTATGCCACACAATGTCCAGAAAAAGAAAACTGGATGATGTTAGTCTACTTTGATGATGACCTCTGCACAGTAGGACTGCCCTAAGAGCAGTTTCAGGAAAAAGTTTAAATGCCTTTTTCATACAGATTAGAAATACAAATGTTTTGTATTTAAGATGTTGGTCTTAATTTCCTTCTGTACCTTGATTACCAGCTAAATTTTGCCGTCTGCTTTTGCTGGGGAAGTGATAATGAGGATTATATACACATGGGGTGGGAAGTTGGTCCTCTAGCTGCAGAAGGTTTCCTGGCCTTCTAAAAATGGTCATCCTGAGTGTTTACGGTGTAGATAAAAGAATGTGAGTATAACCCTTGAGAAACACCTACTATTAACTTAAAAACATTAAAAATATGCTATTTGGATACAATCAGTGACACACTGTGTCTTTTTCAAAACCATTTTACAAATTCTGGTCTTTTATATACTCCAGAAATGTTCTCAGAGGCAGCAGTGCCCATGGCCAGAAGTTGCAGCAGCTAGAAATAATTCTCTTTGTTTCTGTCGCTGTTTAGAGATTAGAGGTCTTTAGAGATTTGCTTTAATTAACATGTACTAACAAATGCTTCTTAAGGAGAAAAACAGTAAGTTGAAATTTTAGTTAGACAAATGCATACTAGCAAAATCTCTCTCAAGATCCAGCTTACAGAGAGCCAAGATATAGGGAACTGTAGACAGGGCATAAGAAATGGGAATTGGGGTATGGCAGTCCAATTTCTTCCTATGTTATTAACTCGCAGTGAGTGTCCTTAGATGTAGAACACATCACTTCTGCTTCCATGTGTGTATAAATATTCTTGCTGATAATTGGCTACCTCTATGAAGTGTTGTGATGAATACATCTAATTACAAGTAATAACTAACTAACTAATAGTAATGATTTTTGAAGAATCATAGTAAAATTTAAATATGAATTCTTTAAATACACTTATGTTAATACCGACAGGGTTCGTAAGGCTAAACAGACATCTGAATAAATGGCTAGACACTTGTTATTTACTGTTCTAAGGTATAACATGCCAATGAGTGGCTTAATATTACTCATAATATCCACACTCAAATGACTTATGTATTAATAGCCCTTTGGAACCTATACTTGGTGTCTGTCAGGATAAAAAGTAAAAATTTTTAGACCAGGATACCTGAAAAAATTATCAAACCAATTTCAGCTTGGAAAGCAGAAACTTTGCATCTTGGACTTTTTTTTTTTTTTTTTTTTTTTTTAATGCATTCTAGTAGTCTTTTAAACTCTCTATTGTTGGTGTAGAGCTCCAGCTGTTCCAAGAGCTGTGCCAGACTCACTCCCGTAAGCAGTGGCCTCAATACTCTGCATCCACCCGTGTCCTTCACTAGAGATTTCAGCAGCCTTTGCTGTCTTCCCAAATCAGATTGCTAAACTGTCCTACCTCCCAGCTGTTGTCTTTGACTCTTGACTAGGTCAAGATTTTGCAGTTTGAGTAGTTCTGCTTTGTGATAACTTTATCATCATTTAAAAGTGAGGAAGAAATAGAACAAGTGGTAACATTTTTTGCTTTTCATGCATCCTCCACCATGGTCAGAATCAGTGGCACTGGTAGCAAGGGCGAGGGTAGTATAAGTAATATAAAAATTAAGTAAATGTAAATTCCAGCCCACATGCATTATTTGCTGTTCTAGTAAAGCATATCAGAAGTTTTCCTGAAGATGAATCATATATTTTGTAGCAGTTGTAGTGCATGAACTTGAGGGCTGATTCCTAAGCTTGATGGCACAGCTGTGTTTCACATATAATGCCTAAAAGATTACAGCACTTAAAAATTTCTGAAAACAAAGAATGAAATTAAGGAGACTTTTTATGGCTTTAGGTGGGAATTTTCTGACATAGTTCTTCTACATTAAAATGTCAGTTCAGCTGGTAATTGAACTTGCTATTTCTTCAAGCCTGGTTTGCATTTTCTTTTCCTGTTTTTAGACTACTTGTACATCATCTTCTGCTATGTATGTGGGTACACATGCTATGTACGTGGGTACTTTTTACTTTTCTCAGAACTGTCAAAAATTGAACTATCTGAAGTGTGCAAATGTGAGAATACAATCTAGAAAAATACTTTTAAGAATGCCTTTAAATATTACATGGCAATCAAGGAAATAACTTTTTGGTATACTAATCTATTGACAAAACCAAGAAATAATTAGTTTGTTTTCTTCTCTGTTGCTGAGATCTAAACAGGACCTATGGCTGGCTGATCAGATAAGGCTTGGAAAGCAACTAATGAACATTAGTAATTTTTATATTTGAACAAAACCAGGACGATTATTTGCCTATATATATATATATATATATATATATATATATATATATATTTAACCATAGCAAAGAGTTATAGTGGTACTGAGTCTCTCCTGATGTCTGAGTAAAAAAGGAATTACCACTTAACAGAATATTATGATTTTTTATCACAATATTACCTTAGTTACCTCTAATTATTATCATAATTTACCTTAGTTACATTTCAATTAGGTAGTTTAAAATTTATTTAGTATGTAATTTCACTGTCTTGCACTAACCCCATAAAATACCTTATCTCCTAGACAGGTAAACTTCTTGGCAGCACCTAATTACAATTGTCCTAGGAATACCACAGAGGGTATTCAATGTCAAGGTAGTGAATTTGTTTCCTCTATACTTGGACGTCAGAGAAAACAAGTATAATGTGGCTGAAGTTCAGATTCATTCTCTGTAAGGAATCTCAGTTGTGGTGTTTGAAAGATTTTTGATCTTTGATGTGATATTTAGACCTTTTTCTGTGAGTCTGTTGTCCAGACCACAGCCTCCAGTTCATCCTAAGGAAATCTCCTTAGTATCTTTACACAGAGCCTCCAGGGCCAAATGGTTGAAAACAACATTGTTTTGTTTGTAGCCAAACTGAATGACCTTTCTTGAGGTAATAACCAAAAAGACAATTATCTGCCGTGATCAAAGTGATCTTTCTCTTGTCTCTCTTCTTTGGAGTACTCTAACAAAATTAAAATAAGTCAGAAATCAATACTTTCTTTCATGAGTCACCCACCTGTGACCAGGGACTCTCCTGCTGAGGGATGTGAAGTACCTGGAGCTCTGGTAAGTAAAATACCACTTTCTCAAAGTGGTCTTTAGGCTGACTCCTCAGTGCAGGACAAATCATCTACATTTTCTGTCTTTGCATTAAATTTACTCCTTCTCTGGCTGTCTTTGGGCTCCATCACCCTACTGACCAAGATCTTAAACCGGAAGAGTAATGTAGCTGTTAAAGATGTTTGAAATAATCTGCATTAACAAGGTAAGCTTTATATCTTATCCACACCTTTTATGGTTACAAAACTGGGGGGCGGGGAAAAAAAAGAAAGTGTTCAGGAGATCAGCTCTTTTTTTTCTTAACAAAAACCTTCTGCTGTCAGCAGCTCAGGAGTCATTCAGGAACACTGTCGGAACACTGCATCTTGGCACCTCTACTTTAGGCAGAAAGTGCCAGGGCATAAGCATCTGAAAGAAATGTGAAGAGCATACTTTAAAACCTTAAAAATTATCACTTCTAGGAATAGGTAAAATTTAGGGCTAGAGCAGGAAGGATTGCAGCTTTTCTGAATGTATGCCCTTTGGAAACTCAAGCTATTATTTTCAAAAGGTTAAAGCATTTTTGACATACAACAGTTGCTTCATTCAGCAGCTTGCCCTACAGTGGCAAAATCTAGATGTGGATGAACTGTTTCTGGAAGTTTAAGGTCAAACTGGTCTTTCCAAAGTCTGAAATGAAGGTGACCACGAATATACCATCCAGCAAGGAAAGCTTTAGCCAAATAGGCTGTGCTAATGGCCTGGCAACCTAGGCATGTTTCCAACTGAATTACTGTTCTCTGTGCTAAGGCAAAATACCTTCTTTAGAAGCTCGTACTGTAGAGCTCATTCATTTCCAAAACCTGGGGGCCATCAGGGCCACTACACTGCTGATTTAGTTACTGGCCCTGAACTAGACAAAGAAACCCCAACCCAAAACCACCAAACAAAAAACTTCCAGTTTTCTTACACGAATACCAGTTATTCCAGAAAGCATCACATAACAAAAATATTGGCAAAATTGAGTAGAGACAAGTAATGCCATGCATGGGTATCTGATGCTTAATCACATGGAAATCTATAAACCATATGCATGAATTCCTCAAGAATTTATCTGGAGCAGTGTTCTGAAAATGTTGCTTGTTTATATGAGTGCCAGAAGGAAACAGTATTTCACAAGTAATTATTGGAAAAGCTAAGACACAGTGAATGAACCGAACATTTTGATAAAACTTATTGCTAGAGATGGTTTTATTCTAATTTTTTTTCAAATGCTAAAGTCAGCTTTTCTTTAAAAATAATATAAAATATTGCTCATAATAAGATGTCAGCCATACTTTTACCTGTACTGTAATATGCTTCCTAATATTCCACAATTTCTGGCCATGCCTGGATATATTGAAGTGCCCTTAGCTTTGCCTCAGGCCCTTAGTACCTCCAACTGTTATATTATTTGCTGATTTACTGGGAAAATAAAGAGTAGAAATACATAAGTGAACATTTTTGTTGCTACCTAATCAAGGGAAAAGAGACTTTTTTCTCTCTCTAAAGCAGCAGAGTCTCCTTTTATAAATGTGAACCATTTACAATCAGCAGCAGTCTTATGAGATGACAATGCAGAGTAGTCTGATTTTTTTCCAGAATTACATTTAAAATACAGTAGCAACATAATTATTAAAATAAATTTATATCTTAAATAACCAAAATTAAATTCCATAACTGCAGTGCAAATTATTTAGGTGAATTAAACTCAGATGTCTACACATGCTCAGTATAATATTGCAGCAAATTTGAGCTGGGTCCAGGATGCGTGTTAAAAAAAAAAAAAAAGAAGAAAGAAACTCGTGACATCCCTCCATATCAAAATGTTTTGGTAATAATTATGTTTAAATAGTAACATTTTATTTTTTTAAGCACTTAGATTCTTGATCTGAATCCATATTCATGGAGGTCTGCTGTAATCCACTTTACCACTTAATGTTGCAATTCAAATGTTCAGTAAGAAGCAAAGCCCTCCAGAATAAAGCATGAATATTACCGTGTGGGGGCTGTAAAGAGAAGACTATTAGAATATATCACCAACACACTAGGGGACCATTTAGTGCACTGCTCTAAATACATCATTTAATTACAATGGAGACATTACTTCATGTTTCTACTGATGTAAGTATTATTAGAATTCATGATATTCGCAGGCTACTGTGGGCCATTACATTGGCCATAAGCTATTCCATAAGATTTACTACTAAAGGCCCGCAAGGGTATTTGAGCATTCATGGATTCTGTGGCAGTAGGCTTTTATCTAAGACACATAAGTGAGGGACAACCGAGTTATTATCTCTAAGAAACATAGCTTAATATTTTGGATTCTAAAGGTTAAGGTACCATAAATCCTGAATTACTCTGAGATATCACATAAAAAGACATTTTTATTTTATTTTACTCTACTCTGCCTCTTAAAATATTTTATGATGGCAGTTTCTAGAGTTGTACCACGTTGTTTACATTCAGTCCCTGGATGCATCAAACCCACTGACATAGCATTTCCTTTAAACTGCTCTAATGGAGGCAAAAAAACATGCAGGGGATATTCCCCCCATTTCTGCTCTCTCATACATGGTGCTCCCAGTGTGATTAGTCTGTCACCCTGATTTGATGAGAGTCACCACAGCCTTCCCTATCCCATGGAGGGCCTTGTTAGGGAACTAGTGGACAGTGTCTGGCAGGTCCTACTGGAGGCAGTAGGACTACTGTACATGTGGAAAAGTAAATACAAGTCTCTGGCATTTTAAAGCAGATAGCTCGAATGTTCAGAGATTAAACACTTCTGCTGAAGCTGGTAATATAAAAAGTGTGACATTTTCTTCTGCAGATGATCTACAGACCTTTAACAGAGCATGATGTTAGCTGGGGTGTTCAAATACTTTTCTTAATTATGAGAGTAAACAAGCAGCTTGCATTTAACTCTGCTCCTCCAAAATAATTTAGACTTCATGTGTTATCATTAGGAGTCATTATCCAGTTTCTTTATTTTTGCATAAACATAGCTGCACCACATTCAAGCAAATAACACATGATGTATCGCGAAGAAGGATGAGTCAGTCTTTCAGGCAGACCACAGCAAGTGTCGCTGGCGCAGTGCGGATCCAGCAGTCGGGCCAGCTCCCTGCACCCTTGCCAGGAAGGCGGCATCCTCACACTCCTGAAAAGAGCTGGAGCATGGCACTGCCTCTTCCTCCAAGGAGCACAGTGTAAGTGGACTGCTCTATGATTTGCTCTTTCAAATGGCAATTCTTTGGTATCAACACAGAAAGTTTACCTAATTAGTCTGCTTAGTTTCATAACTAAGTGCCGCAACTTGATTTGTTGATTTTGGTGGATAATACTGGGTGAATTGTCCTTGAAGAGTTTCTCTAACACTGAATAAGGCTCAAGAACATTTTTTGTAACAGTTATAACAACCCATGCACAAAATATCTGAGAGTTTGAGGTGAGTCAAAATCATTTTAGGAAAGCTAGAAAATCAGAGATATCCACTAGTAAATTCTCCAGGACAAGAACTATTCTTCTCCTTGTTCCAGTTTTTTGCCCTTCTACATTCTGCTTTTATCTTGGGCCCATTGATTGCTAGAGCTTAAGAAATAATAATAGAGGCAGTCCTTTGCAGTTTTGCAGCTATCAGGAAGGCTGGCAAGAATTTTCCTTCCACAAAACAAAGAAAGATTGGTCTTGTGTAGCATGTACTTAAATGTTAAATAAACAATGAGCTTTTAATTAAAATATAAAATCTGGGCCCTACACTTGTTTTCTGATAGCTTTTCTTGGTACAAACTAATCATTCCACCTTAGTTTACTCTGTGTGTTTTAATGGCTGTCTTAAGGAAATAAAGAACTCTATTTGGCCAAAGAACAATTTTAGATGCACAGAGCTGGTTGTACTTCTTCATAAAGAACTTTGAGTACAAAGTCTTATCTGCGTGTATCTGTGAAGCCAGATACTTCACAGAAGTCTGTATTTTTTCTCAGGCTGCTCTAGAACCAGCACATTGTTTGGGAGTGGTGGGCTGCCTGCGCCATGCCAGAAGTATGTGAAGTGCCATAGAGCAATTGCTTGGGTTGCCTTTTGTTCCAGTCATTGAGTCCGCTGAGGGCTGAAATTGATTTTCCTTATGTTAGCATGTGAAGGCTCTGCCCCTTGACCCGCTGCCGGCGAGCGTGCAGGGCACACAGAGGCTGCAGCTTTGCAGGAGTAAGCAGCACTATGGCTCTTATCTCTGGTACATTCTTCTTCCAAAATTGTTCTCTCCCTTGTGCCTTTCCTTCCTACCCTATTCTGCACTTTGCAGTGATGCTGAATTTTCCCATAAATATTTTGTATGCCTGAAACAATATTTTTTTTTTTTTTGCAACAGCATAATATTTTTTTTTAAAGTAGCTGAAGTGGTTGATCTGTATTCATGAACCAGATAATACTGTTGAGTGCAGTCAAGCACATTGTCAGCAATTGGTAGTATGGGCCATCTATTCCATGCCATTATTTCTGTGCAGTTTAATTCCATATAAAACATTCTGCTCATATGTCACTTTTGCCAGTTGTGATGCAATGATATGTAAAAGAGGGAAGAGTGAACAGAGACCACAATTGTAAAAACAAGCTCAGTGATGTTCACAATTTAACTATTTTCAAAAATTTAAGAAAGACGTATTTTGATAGATGACTAAGTTCTTTTTGTCTCCTTTCCTCAAAAAAAAATCCTTTCCTCCTCAGTTTTGTTGCCGTAGTTAACTCATCCACTGCCTCATCTTATATCCTACTGCTGACTAGGAGACTAAACCCACCAGAAATTATGTTGGCTATGCTGGGATTAACCCAGTTGTCCCAAGTCATATTGACTTGTTGGGGTCTTTGAAATTTTCGTACTCTGTATGAGAATTTTCTTCTTTTAAATTTGAAAATCCACAAAACATACATATACTTCTAGACTGGAATACTAAAACATGCTCATGGCTTTTTACCTGTTAGGAAGTAAAGAGGGAGAGATGTGTTAAAGAACAAGCCATGTTTCAATGCCTGCTCTCAGTAGGTGGCACTCTTTCCTCTGAGTATGCGCCGAGTGAAAATCTCAGAAAGTCTGTTCTCAAGGTTCTCAGTTTAACTTAGAAGCAAGAGTGGGGTCCGGCAGTTTCTAGTTGCTGAAAACTCGGAGCACTTTTTGCAAGAGATGTGGCATGGCTTTCTTGTATCCTTGCAATTTTCCATACTCTTGCAACTCTAATCTCTGTATCTGCATTTCTCTGTAGTTTGAGAAATATTGGTTGCTCATAGTATTCCTCACTATCACACACAATGGAATTGATGTGGTGTGTACCTGCTTTGAATGACTGACAAAGTCTTCACCAGTGATGGTTGCATGTCATTAATTAGTGGAGATATTTTCTAATCATCTACAGATGTAAAATATTTTTGGCATTCGAGAGGCTTTCAGAGGCTTACAGATATGCCACATCTATAAGATACCACTTCTTTTAGTTCTTATTTCCTAACAGGGGGGTTATAGAGAAGTAGTGTTTTCGCATTTTGGAGGTTTAAATGGACTTGTAACTAAAATAAAGGACAAAAGTGTATGTCTATATTCTATTGTTAGTATTTTGGATTCTTTTTTCTTTGCTGTGCAGTGTGCAGAGGGCTGTCATTGGTGTTCCTGTTCAGAACCATTCACAGGGAGAAAAATTACGTTTTAAACCAGAGGCAAGAAAGAAGAAAAAATGAAGGGGGGAAGTAGGGGAAAGGGAAAAGTGTAAAAAAGAGTGCAAGAACATAGAGTCACTTCTTAATGAAACTGAAATAGAAATTAAATGCTTTTGAATAAAGAGGGCGTCATATGGTCTTTACCTGCCATCTCTTGCACGAATGCAGTTCTAAGTTAGAGTAATACAATCTCACACCCCTCTGTGTGACAGAAGATGTAGATATTTTCAGAATTTAGAGCTCAGTAATGCAAAAACTTTTGGACTGTAATTTCAGAATAATTTACTCCAAGAGGCCTACTTTTCAGTTTGTTGAGAAAATCAGAATAGTCATGGGAACTGGATTATTTTTAAGTTATTATTGGAAATGGCGCAACTTGGCTGTATTTGTGTTTTATTTCCTCTGTTAAATTTCCTCACTGGCTAAGGTACTAAAGCAGTAATGAGGTTGGGAAAGTTAAGATTCTCCAGTGGTGAGGAGGAGGCAAAGAAGCAGCCAAAAAAAAAAAAAAAAAAAAAGTCCTTAGATGGGAGAAGGAGTAGGACCTCACTGAAGCAAATCATCAATCTGAAAATAGAGACCAGTAATCATTGAGAGCCAAAGGGATAGCTTTACCTCTCCTTTGGAAGACACCCTTTCTTTATAGGGACTTCAGGAAAGAAAGCATTTAAGAAATTGTCAAAGCAGGGATCTTCGGCATCTGGAAAAGCAGTGACAGTTTTGCATTTTCTCTGTTCGGTGCTGACTGCTTGTCTACTTTCCTCATCTCTCTTTTTGTATACAGTGCTTTCACTTTGAGTCCTATCATACATCCATCCGACCTTTTTGCAGTATTTCTTTGTTACTCTCCTCCTGCATTTGGAAGTGTCTCCTTTTCCAAAGGATGTTATGCCTTTTGTCACTATCATTCTTTTCCTTGCTTGTTTTTTTCCCCCCTGCCACTACTTCCTGTCCTGTCAAAGCAAATCACTGGTGCGCAGTCTCCCTTGCTCATTCCTTTGGTGTTCTCCAAACCATTTTCTGAAAAGTAGTAATGCCTGAATAGGTGAGTTAAGTAAGTTTTTCTTCAAGTAGTCTGTGAAAGGTTGGTATGGAATGGACTATTCTCGGAATAGGTTACCTCTTCTGAATATTTGTATTACATAACTGGTGAGAACAAAGCACCCTGTGACTCTGCTATCATTGCTGGGACAGGTAGGTTAAGCCACAGCATACACCTACCTTTTTTTTGAAGGCCAAATGATATGCTGATTTGGTGCTAGAGATGTAATTCCCTAACGTCATCCTGGGAAGAGAAAGCAGAATGGTTTAAGGGCCTTGGTAGATGTCTTATTATCTGAATTTATTTTTCCCATCTCATGTGGCTAATTTCCTTTCTCTTAAACTAGAGTCTAAGATACTCCTAAACTTACATGTATCCTCTTACCAGCCATGGTGTCTTCTGTTTATGTAAGTATGGAGTAAATTTGAAAATGCAAAAGGATTAGCTGACACACTAGGCTTTTTGTAGTACCTCTGTGTTCATACGGTCGTGATTAAAAAGAAGTAGAGAGTTCTCCTAGCATTACTATAACTTAGGAACAGAATTGTAGCTTAAGGGAAGCAGAATATTGACCTTGTATCTGTGATGGGGGAAAGTGCAACTCATCAGGATGCAGGTTTTGCTCCTCCCTCCTTTCTCTCTCTCGCTGTCTCGCCCTCTCCCTCTCTCCTGCTCTCTCCTGCTCTCTCCTGCTCTCTCCTGCTCTCTCCTGCTCTCTCCCCTTCCCTCCCTCCCTCCCCCTATCTCGGTTTGATTTTCTTTTAATTCTTCTCTCTTTAGGTGATTTATATCACATAGCCCTAAATACATAAATACTGCGGCATCCATCTCTGGACAGATTATTATATTTAGTATGTAAAAATTAACATAGAAAATTCTACTTTACATTACAATTTATAATTCTAGCAATATAAAAGGTGTCCAAGAAATTAATTTTTTTAACTTCTGTAGTACTTTTTTGTCTTTTTCTGTATTCATCACACATAAAAGGGCTAACAAACTGTGTAAGCAAGAATGAGAAATCATTGTGTTTGAGAGCTCAGCTTTACAGATGATCCACACTACTGCAGGTAGTTGTACCCTTTACATTTGTAGGCAATTCATAATTGGTACCAACATGCAGAATAATTATATACAACCAAAGTGGTACAGCATGAAAAAAATGCCATGCAGGATAAACTGCATCTTAAAGCAAAAGCGAAAAGCACAAGTTTTATGCACCACTCCAGTCTTACCTTGACCATGAATAGTGTTTTTGCATGGAGTGACTTTTTTATATATAATAAGCATAAATAAGTAATAGAGTTTAATATAAATAGAAAGCCTTAGACAATGTACGATGACATAAATCCATTAATTGCTAGGTAATTATACCAATTTAAATCAGCTGAGAATGATCACCAAATGAAAAGGTAAGTTCACAGTTCAAAAAGTAAACTGAATTTTGTTAACCATGATATTTTTGGTAGAATTATGCACCTGATAAACTTAAAACCAGCACTTTTTTCTTTTCTTTTCATTTCTTTTCATTTTTTTCATTTCTTTTCTTTTCATTTCTTTTCATTTTTATTTCCTTGATACATCCAGTCCTATTGCAGATTTCTGATTCTTGAAGAAGCAAAAGTATAAACTGCATTATATATATTCTATTCCCCATAGAGCATAGATCTGGCCTTTGGGGGACAGATGAAACAGTACTTCCAAATTAAGCACCATGCAAAATGTCCACAGATATTCTTGTGCATCCTGTTATTTAGAACAGATGCCTCTTTTCCTACTGCAAGAGCCCAGCTTACGAGCCTGCCCTCAGTAAATTAAAGGGAAAAAAATCACTTTCTTCAGATGTCATTCCTCTGTATGCACTCATTTCTCCAAGGCTTAAGATCTAAAAGTCCTGTAGCAATTTGGCCTGGAAAGATGAATAGCTTTTAAAACATTGTGTTGATTGTATTAATTGGGTAGGGAGTAATGGGTTTAGTAAAACTGGAACGGTTTTTAAACAGCTTGATTACAAGGATTATCACACACACATTGAGATAGACAAATCTAGGGAAATGAGAATAATTTCTGACTTTCCTGGGCATGCATTTAAAGTAGAGAAATGTAGAACTAAAAGCAAATAGCACAACCTGTTTTAATCAAAGTAGTCTAGCAAGAAACAATCAATTAAAGAACAGTCTGATTCTCTGTGACATCAATGTATGAAAATCTGTTAGACGCCAGATTGTGTCTCAAGACACATATGATGAACTGAACAAAATGACCTGCTAATAGCTTTTACGGGTAATAAATGCATCATGTTATTGGTAATTCTGCAGATGGTAAATCAAGCTAATATCCAGGCTGAAACAAGCTACTTGTTAAATATACTTCAAAAATGTTCCTCCTTGTTATTCCATAATTGTGTCACACAGAAAAATTAGATGATTGCTACTTACTTTTAGGCATTTTAAATTAAGATGTGTTTCAACATGCAGACATTTTAATTTTCAAATTCTTTAGAGAGAACATTTTCCTAACTGATCTGAGCTTTTGAAACACAGCATTTGTATTTAGTTTAGCAGCTCTATATAAATTGTTTTATAGAAATGTTCTGTTTTACTGCTCATGATGTATTTTGAAAGAGATTTTACAATGTCTAATGTTAATCTGAAGCTGCTATTCATGATACAGGATTTTCAGTTTTACAGATGTAAACAATTTCCAAATGGGTATTTTTTTATTTCTAGATTCCAAGATGCTGTAAAAATGGAACTAATCGATCTGTAGCAAAACACGCCTTCAGATGTATAGACATCAGTTCTAATTTTGCAATATATTTGAAATTATTTAGTTTATATACCAAAAGAAGATTAATTATATAAAGAAAGGGATGCACTTATGCACTAAATTCCACATCTATCCAGGCAGAAAAATTATCAAATAATTGGCTTAAAAAATATTTGTATAAGATAGATAAACTCCAAAATCTCACTCAAAAATGGAAAATGAAAGAAAATAAATAAACTTGAAAACCTTATTCCATATCTTTATGCCAAGGATTTTATAGAATTGAGGAATCTGTAATTTTTATATTGTTCCCCATCAGTTTTAATAATAAAAAAAGTAAATTCATTTTCCTGGTAGCAATTATTTACTGCAGAAAAACATCTACTAGGAAGAATAAATTATATATATTTTTGGCTACCCAATTCAGTATTTATCTGCAACAATTCAAATGGATATTCAATGCCCAATTACAATATCTGTTAAAAAGGGATTTTGACAGGCTAATTCATCAGGAAACTAGAAAATTATTGGAAAACTTTAATAAAATTTGAAGGCACCACTCTAACCGGTTAGATACTGAAAAACCACATGGGCATCCGAGAGTCACAGGTAGCAAAATGCAACTGTGATGACGGAACAAAATCACAAATATTTGAATCAGGAAATATTTTGAACACATTGCTTTTCCCAGATTCTTGTGAAAACGTGGTGGCCTTGACCCTACCTCAATGCTTTAGTTCTTCTTCAACATTCCTACATCAGATCTAGTCACTTAAAAAACATCTTTTGTTACCAGCCACTTATTATATTTGTTCTAGCTACTCCCCTCACTACCCCATACTTGAACTAATATAGCTAGAGTTTATAATGGCTCTTCTCAACAATTTACTATTGCCATCAAACCCATCGAGCTCTTGATAAATGCTCAATATTAACAGCTTCAAGGCTTTTTTTTTTTTAGATTTTAGAATTATTTTGCTCAGAGCATTCATGATCTGTTGTGATAATGTTCAGTGAATACAGAATTCAAGTTATCAGTGGAGAACATGGAGGAAATTGTTAAATCTCTTTGTACTGTTACGATACTCAACACTTTTTCCCATGATGGGAGAAGGATCGCAGCTTGAAGGGGAGGAGAGACAACAATGGAATGTTCTGACAGTGCTATTTTAAGTGTAGTTTCTGGCAAAAAAACCAACAAAGACTGGTAACCAATACAGTTGGAATCCCATATCATGAAGGCCATGCTCAGACCTTTGCTGGCATTGATTGAAGTGTCTCTTATGCTCACTCAAAGGTGGCAGAGCACTACTTTCAAAGCATACAGAAAGAAGTATTCATTTCAGAAATGATTGCAGCTTTGGCCAGTTGTGGAAAAGGCAAATCATTTGAATGTTCTGATTTTGGTTGAATTGTAATTATATACTACCACAGATAAAAGATTGAATGAGTTATTAGTCAAACTACCAGGACTCAATTTCAGGTCAGTGCTCTTTAATATTTTTATAAATTTTCTGGATTCAGGAGTCAAATGTACATAAAGTTGTCCTGATAACAAACTAGGATGTGCCATAGTCTTTCTTGAGAGCAAAGAGGCTTTACAGAGAGATCTGGGTAGACTAGAAGGCTGACCACATGAAAATTGACTAGAGCAAGTGGACATTTCTCCACCTGGGATGGGGAAATCCTGATTATATACATAAATGTGGTGATGAGAGGCTGGAGAGCAGCCCTGCAGAAAGACATCTGCAATTTGGGTTGACGGCAAGTTGATAGGAGTTAACAGTGTGCCTTGGCAGCCAAAAGAGCCAGTTGTGTCCCCGAGGGCATCAGGCACAACGTCGCCAGCTGGGCAAGGGCTGGGATTGTCCCGCTCTGCTCTGCAGTGGTGCAGCCCCACCCCGAGCACTGTCTGCAGTTTTGGGTGCCACAGAAAGGACATCACACTATTACAGCATGTCCAGGGGAGGGTGACCAAGATGGTGAAAAGTTTTGAGGGCAAGAATTAGGAGGAGCAGCTGAGGTCACTTTGTTGAGCCTGCAAAAGAGAAGGCTCGGGAGTGGCCTCATCGCAGTTGACAACTCCCTCAAGGGCAGCAGTGGCTGGGGAGGAGCTGCTCTCCCCTCTCTGGGGAGCAGCGACAGGACACGAGGCAACGGAATGAAGTCACATCAGGGGAGGTTCAGGCTGGACATTAGGAAAGGGTCCTTCACTGAGACGGTTGTTGGTCACTGGAACAGGCTCTCCAGGGAAGCCATCACGGCACTGAGCCTCTCAGAATTGGAGTGTCTGGACAATGTTCTCAGTTCTGTGGTTTATGTAGTTCTGCAAAGAGTAGAGTTGGACTTGATCTGTATGAGTCCCTTCCAACTGGAGATATTCTATGATTCTAAAATAGCTAATTATTCAAGGAAATTGGGATCTCCTTGAACAGAGATTACTTCCAGAACACAAATAATTCATTATAAGATATTGTCACATCCCTCAATACAGTGTGACTGTGAGAAATCATCCTGTGTTTCTGTGTATGCTTTCTTATGACTTATTTTTAAAGGTTTTTATAATGTTTTGGTGAAAACATAGTATTTATTCTATGCACAAGACGAGTCAGCAGAATAATATTAGTTGTAAGTCCTTCTCGCCAACTCATTGAAAAGCTGCTTGTGGTGCTGAAGCAGACTATCTATTTGCTTGGTGAACAGGTGAAAAAAATGGAAAAATTCCATCCATACCTCTGTTTCCATCCTTCCCCATTCATCCATCATCTGCTTGTTTCAAACAGGCCAGAAATTCTGTTTTATATTTCTAAGGAAACTGTTTTGTATATTAAAATGTGTATTAATTGAATATAAAATTATAGTGACAAAATCAAGAGTTACTGTGCTAATGTTTCCCCTCAGTCATAAAAAGTGTATGACAATTTCAACTTGAGATTCACTCAGTACCAACTGGGAAAGGGTTTTGGCTCTCAGGAAAATACTCCTTGTTGATGGCCGCATCATCATTATCCCTTTGACTCCTGACACAATGCCCACTCCAAGGTTGTTTTATTATGGTAAGTACTGGAAAAAAACCCAGAGCAGGCAGTGTGGTGAAGATAGTAGTTTTCAGCAGAAGTCCTCTCTCCATCATTTTTATTCAGTATAATGTAGTAGTTGCCAGAGGCAATGTGAAAACATACAGATTTACTGTTGCTGCCTCAAACAGTTAAAATGCTAAAGAGTATTAGCAGTTAGCATGGAAAGATCTGCCTTTCCATTTTGCCTAAAAAGGTGGAGTAACCTCTGTGAGGCAGTTTCTAACCCAGAGTTAGTTCTGTCACATTGGAGAATATGTGTAGTAAGAAAAGATGCACGAGAAAGGCATAGTTGAGAGAAGACTGGGATGTTGCCTGCAGCAGGATTTGCTGGTTCCGACCTGGTATTTCCCATTTCTGCTCCATTAACATTGTCATACAAAAGTTTTTAGAAGCACCCTTATTTTACAAACTACTTTTACTTCCAGCCACCCACCACTTTAGGAACGGTAGATGACCCTGGCTGATCATTTTCCCAAATTGTTATTCATTTTGTTTTTTCAAAAGGAAGAAAACAAAATATTTTCCTCCTTTTTCTTAAAAAAAAAAAGGAATAATATTTTTTCTGTAATAATAATTATCAAATAATTGTTTTCATGTGTTTAAAAGCAAGAATCAGTTTTGAGTGCCACAAGCCATAGCTTTTAAAGCCACAGTGATGGTTCATATTCTGGATACCCTGTAAGTTAATAGCTTAGGAAAAACTCATAGAACTTAACATTAAAGCTTCTGTTTTCTCTCTGGATAATCAGAAGAGGGAAATAAAGTGCTGTATATCTTGAGAAATTATATTTTATATACTAAAATTTATTTAAAATTAAGTCTATCATATCAGTTTAAATATTGCTCTAAATTCTAAAATATAATCTCTTGGTAGATATTTAGTGCAAATTGAAAAAGCTTAAATGGCTTAAAAATGGCTTTGAAGCATTATGTAGAAGCAGAGATCATTTATAAATGATGGGACATTAATGGCTTCCTTCTACATTTAGCATAAGACTTTGAAGATGAAATGGAAGTGTCTCACTGTAGAAATCAGGATGTTTATGTATTTCTAAAAGTTTATTTAGTTTAAGTATTTATTTTGAGATCCTTTATGCTTATGTAATAATTTGAAATTCAGAACAGTAAATTTATTATGACAGAAAGTTTACTATCTTGGACAGAACCCTTTTGATTTTGTTTGAGCTTTTATTTGATTGTAGACATATTGGCTAAATTACTGGCTTGTTATTTACTCTCTTTTCCGACATTGTTTAAGCCATCTGGCTTTGAGGAAAAACAACATCAGTTCATGAATGAAATAGCTTTAAATTTAAGCAGAAGACATATCTTATAGATATATTATTCCAGTTGAAATCCTGTGCTGTATGTTCTTAAGTACCTGACTCCCATGCCTGCATCAAGGAGAGCAGAAACAGCTAAAAATAATGTATGATTGCCTTAGACCTGGAATAAGTCATGATTTTAAATGATTCCATTATGGAGGAGTTATACTGTGGGCTATTTTGCTCCTGGCAGAGTTGTATGGAGTAGTTCATGTTTAAAAAGAATGTGGACAGCAAACTAGATAGGTTTAAAATATATTATAAATGTATGCATTTTTCTAGATGAACATATGAAAGTCTGTCAGTGTACCTTTTTGTACAAAAAAAAAAAAAAAAAAAAGGGTAAAGAAAAAGAATTCAAAAGCGGGGAGAAAAGAGAGAGAGAGATTTTGAATTAGCAATCTTCAGCATTACCTTGTTCAATCTAGACTGAAAGGTGATATCTGTAGATTTCATAGACCAGTACAGTACAAGTCACTCCTGTTGGTAAAAGGGAGTTGGCCAAATATTTGAATAAAGCAATTGTAAATTCTTCCAAATTCTAGATAATATTTATTTTAAAGTCAATTTACCATTTCTGGTAATCTTAAGTGACATATACTATTTGATGCTGGGGAAAATCGCTCATTTTGAAGTGGAGATTTTCCAAGATGATTAAGATGTTGTTTCTATACAACTAAAGACCATACCAAAATTTTAGAAAGGATTCTTGTCCATAGTGGCTGTCCATGAATCAATCCTGACAGGAAAAAAACCCAAATTAATAAACTATATTGTGCTTATGAGTCAGACATCTAGAACTTTAAACTATTTTTTAATGCCCCTACAATGAATGACTGTAGGCAAGAAATTCAAGGCATAAAATGGGGAATACTGGATCTACTTTTTCTTTTTTTTCAAATTCACTTTAGTGCATGGTTCAGAAAAGTGCTCAAAAGCATGTCTGACTTTTAAGCAGCCAAGTCATCCTTTATTTTTCATATATTTTTCAGAGACCATACCCATCTCTAAGATTACATTAAGTATATTTTGCTGAATGAAGATGTACAGGAAAAAGAAAATTAAATGTTGGCATCCAGGAGTGAATAGCACACCTCGAATCATCATTTAGTAGTCAGAAGTTACCTGCCTAAATTTATTATTGACACATGATAAAATATTTTGCAAAAAAAGAGTTGAGGTAAGGTCAAAGGAAAGAAGGAATTGCTGGGAACAGGGATGTATACAGCTTAAAAGCCAAGGCCAGTGTTAAACTTCACTGACAAATATGACCTTTTATGTAGCACAATTGGAGGCAAGGTTAACCATTCCTTTTTCCCATCCTTGCCCGGATGAAATGGCATTCCCTACGAGCACAGACAAACAGAAGTGCAGAAATTAGCAAGCAAGTTAATTTCAGTACAAATTCCTAGACAATCCCCAGACACTCACTGGTAAACACAGTGTAAGGAGGGTTAGAACATGGCCCAAGGAAGGGGTTTTTTCCTTCTTCTTATGCCTGAGGTTATTTTGCTAGGAAATACATCTTTCAGTGTACTGTAATTGAAACTACTCTCATGCTCTGTTTCAGGCTTCTGATAAGCACAAAGTGTTACCTTGTAGACCTGGCAGACTGACTCTGCCCTGTCCCCCCGTAAGTCACAATTTGCAGTGCCCACAGAGAGACAAACTCAGCCTCCCATTACCCAGGCTTAAAAAATGAAATTGAAAGTTTTTTCCAACTACTTCTACTTTCTGCAAATAGTTAATAAATGCCTATTGACAAAGCAAAAGAGACCAATGAAATATTCTTCTTTTTAGTGTGCTAGAAGGTTGATTCTATGCCTTTGACAACATTTTTAAGAAAGTCAGTTTTCCTTTCTGTTGTAGCCTTTTTGCTTTAACAACAAAAATAATTTGGAAACAGACATTGTCAAGCTCCTTAGAGCAGCTTTAGAAAACACTCACAGAAACCAAATCCCATCCCACGCTGAATGTCTCCCTTTTAGCCAAGACTGAATGTTATTTTCCACCAATAACCCATATTCCCAAACTAACCCAGCTCTTGCTGCTTTATCGTAAGTCTTGCACTATTTAACGTTGTACTTAAAGCACCAGCTGCTGGACACAAGTGATAACAAGAGACTCTCACCTTTCATTTTAAAATGTGCATGTTTCTAGCTTTCATAGCTTTGGAGAACAGCTTGAAAATATCATTCAAGAATAACTGAAAATTTGATAAAAAGAAAAAATACCATTTTGTGCAAATCTTCTAATTTTTTAGTTTCAGGACTGGCACTATTGCAAAACTAAAATTGCAATGAATAAACAAAGACAATACTGTTTAAAGTTGCTGTTTACCTGGAAGATGAAAACACACAAAAAGATAATAGCATCTAAATACTTTTTCAGGTCTATTAAAGATTATCCTTTATTGACAGACAGAAGTCCCAGGATTATTAAAAATGTATAGTGGTAAGACACAACATTATTGCCTGATTGCTAGCATCGATGCAAAACCACTTACACTACTCAAAATATGACTCTTCCATCTAACAATTAATGTTATGCAGTAGAGGATATTGTGCAGTTCTTACTATGGAAAACAGCTTTGCCAACACTGTGTAGTGGCCTACTGTTCTTAATTACACACAAAAGCATCTTGTTTCTCCCATGCTAAAAGCAAAATGAGAGTATGACTGCTTAGGTAAGCTTAATTAGGCTTCAGAACTAACGCTAACTTCCGTCTTTGCATGATTCCAGCCCCTTATGCTAATTCAAAACCCATGAAATTGTAGCAGGAAAACATCCCCACATCTACCTTACCTAGTATGTGAGATGCATTTAGGAAAGTGCTCTATAAACTCTGAAACAATCTTGGACTTTTATTTTTTTTATTATTATTTGAAACGGAAGCAATTTCATCAAGAATAACTCACCTTCCAAGGGGAAAAGAGGAGAATTATGATAACTCAAATGCCTTTGGAAGAGCTTTACCTGCTGTGATAAGCCTATTTGACTACATGGCTGCAAGAACAGTGACTTTTTGACATCAATTCCCATAAGGATATATCTTCCAAAGCTTTGGTTTTCTTTACAATTTAATTCAGTTGCCCTGTAGTGGAACCCCTGATGTCTGGATATTGCCTCTGCAGCTTTCCTTCTCATAGTCCAGGTTTTCTTCCCCACATGACCATTGTTCAACCTGATATGGCACAGCTAATGTTGGTTGATGAATGATAATTCTACTGGAAAAAGCAATAGAATAATATTAGATGACTAAAGCTTGTTGACATATTTCAATTTTTAAAATGCGAAAAAAATATCCCAGCAAGAATAGTTCAGTAAAATTATACTAAAAAGTACTAAGCCATATTTAAATAATGTATGCAAGTGTTAGACTCCAGATGTATGAATAGGTCAGATATTCTTCAGTCCTTTTCTTTTCAGACAACACAAAGTTCAGATTTCTGGATAGGGCTTGGACTTCTTTTTCTAGGTGGTTATCTTTGTTTTGGTTTTTTTACTGGTCGTATACATTACACATCTTTAGTATAACACACTTCACAGTTTAAGCTTTAATAGTCCATTAATCCCCAGTTTAAGCTTTAATATTCCCTTTAATAGCCAGATTTATTTATACTGAGAAGTATACTTCAAAAATAGTATTGAAATCAGTGTATCAAAAGTAGAACTATGATATATATATTTGATATTTACTTATCATGGGTTGAGGAACTACAGATACCTTAAGCTGAGCCAAGAACCTCTATCAGATGCAATTTCTGATGCTGAAGAATTTCCTGTCTATGACTAGATAGGGTGAAATCAACTGCATTTGAAGCCTGTAGGAATACCTCCTAGCATAATATCTTACTTGACATGAGTAATAGTGGCAGAATACACCCCTATGGGGATTGCTCAACTAAAGATTAGTACATTGAGTTGAAATACTCCCCTGTAGTATTTCCTGATACTGACTTGTCAGTGTACTTAGAGCCTGATCTGTTATTCCTTATATTGGCTCCTGGGCACTGTTTTTGTTTAGGAGGATTTATTTTGGTTGATTGGTTGTTTTGGTTTTGGAATTTGTTGTTGCTGTTGTTGCTTTGTTTTGAGTAATATTCTATGCGGTTATTCACCTTGAGTCTAAGTCACACATCAAATTCCTTTTGAAAGAAGAAATCTTCTGTAAGGATCTTGTGTAGATTAGCCCTGTAGGAAAAGGGGAAATTTTAAACAAATTTCTTAGGGGTTTAATAGCACTATATCAGTGTTCCTAAGAGAAGCAGCCATACCCTGGTTATTCCATGGTATCTTAGAAGATAATGGATGAGATATGGAGAGACATGGTAGGTTGTAGTATTCCTCTCAGATATTGGAGAGGAATAGAAACATCTTGCTACACTACCATTGGAAAGTAATCAAATATTTATCCATGGGAAAAGATTTCTTGGCATAACATTAATACTGTAGAAAAATTGCCTTCTGTTCAGTAAATACTGGGAAAGAGTTTTGTTGGGAACAGACTGATACATACATCCTAATTTCATTGCCATACAACTTTTTCCACAAACTGTGAAAAGGATTATTTGGAACTGTGAGCAAATTGCAATCCCATTCCTATGATGTTTTGTTTCCAAGAAAGGTGCTATAGAAAGAATGAGCAACAATAGACTATCTGTTCAAAATTTAGGTGATGGAGCAATAGTTCCTAGCACAACATATCAAAAATTGCACAAGGAGCATTTCATGAACATGACAGAGATAGGAAAAAAACTTCAATACTGAGTTGACTCGGAATGCTTTAAGTAACCTTGCTTGACACCAGTATGCTTTAAGTAACTGGCAGTTCTCCAGGTGATACTGTTGATGCATCCAGACACCTCAAATCTCTTCCAATTCTAATCTCATTTTTAGAGATGCAAGTTCTCTGAAAAGCAAGGTAGGAAGTTGTCAGTGACACTTTACATAATAATATTTTTATCATTATAATAATCAATGTATTTTTTAAAATGGGAAGAAAATTAAATATATATATACATTTTGGATTTGTTAATTTCTAGTTTTACATTCAATGGCCAAGGAGAACAAGTTCCCCCCAGTCCCTCAATGTTATTTATTTCACATCAACCATTTGTCAAAGGCTATGTTGAAACATTATATCCTATATCAGAACTGTCTCTTGAGAATAATTGTTTGCTTTGGGGTCTTCAAACAGTAATTCCAGGATCTCTGCAGGCAAGGTTATTTAAAGAAAGACATGAGAATCATTTGGGCACTGCTGAAGCACCTGTAGCACCACTGCAGGGATGGACAGTGCTAGAATCAGCAGCTACTTCAGGAATCAGTAAATAAAACCCAGTAATATCCATAGTAATTTGCTATCAGTAGTAGTTTTATACAGTATGAAGCAGCCAGTACTTTTTGATGAGTAATTTATTTTTTAATGTTTTCTGAAATATAAATATTAGAGATACACAAATAACAAGGGCAAGCTGCTAAACCATTTGGAAAATGAGTGCAGACATACCTATTCTTACAGAACAAGATGCTGCAATGCATGAGAATAGCACTTTGTTACACTGAATGCAGAGTACGTATGTGCCTCAGTGGAGTAGTTAAAAAAAAAAAAAAAAAAAAAAAAAGGCAGCAAAATTCTAAGAAACACAATGGAAATATTTATGGACAAACCAAAATGTATCCTTGGGTGTAAACATGAAGTCTTCCAGTCTCTAGAAGCTGTATTCTGGATCTGAAGATTCTGCCTGTGCTTACTGAGTGAAATATTAAGTGAATATTTGATCAATCCATGAGCAGATACAGCACAACATGTACTCAGTACAGCTGAGCCTCCAATGACAAGACTAATTTTTATGACCATTTTAGAAGAGGAAGTTTGACTGATGGTAAAACTTGGAAATATTTCTGGTTAATCTCCTCAAGACAAATTAAAATAGATTAATTCAATGTGCTGTATTAGAAATGGATGTTCTTCAATGGCACTGTCCCTATCAGATGATAAAGAAAGTAATCAAAACTGTTTAAGAAAACTGGTTTAAACTGCTTGTTTGTCATGTTGATAGAATGAGCCTGGATCTTTTGTTCTTGTTCTATTTCATGTGGATATCACTCATTTGTTATCCATGGAGACTGAATTACATTATTCAGTTGGAACTGAGTCAGCTGAAATGCCTGTGTTAAGAAAGATTTTACCTTGTAAAATGTAGGGTTCAAATAATGGAAGTGCACAGGTTTAGAGAGGCTTCATGTCTTTAAGCAAAGCAGAAGACTCACCAATTAAAAGTTTTCCAATGCGATACATGATGACACATCTTCTAAATCATGGACTAGAGTTCATGACAGAATAAAGCAGAAAGATCAGAATACTAAACCATTGTATTGACCAGGTCATGTGAAACTGTGTTTGAAAGACTGCCATAAAAAATTATGGTGCAAATTCCACACCCGAATCCAGGTACATCAGTGTGCAAGGAACTGAGGGCAGAATCTGGATACAAGGCATAACTCAAAACATTGTTAAAAAGAAGACCAAGCTTTCTTTAGTTTTTCTCTGCTCAGAACAGCTGAAATTTGCTCAAAAAGCAATTAGTATGACTCTGACACTTAAAGACACACTCTGGCGTTCTGCAAGATTATAATGCCTTAGTTCCATTGCTCTACTAGGATACTGAAACTTTGGGTTTCTGCTGTAAAAAAATGCAGCGAAATTTAAACTCAGAGGAATCTGGGCCTGCACACTATCCATAACACTTCTATTGAGCATGCTTGGCAATAAAGCCAAGACTAATCTTGGATTCCATTTTGTGAAAAGCCTTAAACAGGAAGGCACTCTATTTATTTGGTTGTTCTTTGACTGCATGATTGCCCACTGATCTTCCTAAGAAACCATCTCTGTGCAAGTCGAATGAGGGACTGAGGCCTAAAGGTCAGTAAAGTAGCACACAGTAAAACAAAACTAGTGAGTACATTTTCCTCTGTGCAGACAACTGCACATGCTTATTGTGTCCATTTTTTTTCCAACTTGCATAACAATTTTGCCACTAATAATCTACTTAGTAAAAATGAGTAGTAAAAATCAGCATGGCATAATTTCAAGAAATGTGTCTCTGACTCTCCAAATTGCTCTCTAGTGTACATGGTACATATATTGAAATTGTTTATGGATTTTGACTTGATTGTACTGTGAAACCTAACCCCGACTTTTCATTTCTGTGACTTAAAGTCGAGAACTTTGTTGTGTAATTAACTACAGTGGGTCACTGGGCACTGTGGCAATGCTATTTTCTATTGCATGGAGTACTGAATCCATAGAGAAGCATTAATTGCTAGGTAGGAAAGGATATTAATATTTTGAATGGTTGTAAGTGGTTTTGCATAAACGCCAGCAATAAGGAAATGGTTTTATGTTTTATTGTTATGCATTTTTAATGTCAGAGTGTGCTCTAACTATAAAGCTTCTAACAAAAATTAAAGCACTGTCTGAATCTTACTGCACATTTCAGAAGGCTTCTCCTCTTCTCTTCTCTTCTCTTCTCTTCTCTTCTCTTCTCTTCTCTTCTCTTCTCTTCTCTTCTCTTCTCTTCTCTTCTCTTCTCTTCTCTTCTCTTCTCTT
>NC_053456.1:17457490-17603129 GCF_015227805.2 Hirundo rustica | reverse complement strand
TCAATATGGTTTTTTACTAATTAAATGGGATGTTATTAGTGCAGCCATTTATTCAAGAAAACATTTTACATGTTCTATGATTTACTGCATTGCTCTGACTGCTTATTGTACCATGAGAGTGATTCAAGTGCTTACTACAAGTACGGAAGGGCCTGATCCGTGATGGTGCTCAGCTTTTCAATAGTTCTTTGTGCCTCTTGACTTCTCACTGAGGTGCTTACTCCTTTATAGGATTAGATCCTTAAGCTATAATTATTAATAGCAGCAATACTCCTGAGGGACTGCCTGATGACATACCTCCTGAAACAGTAAATGACAGCAGAAGACACTTCTTGCCATCTTTATATACTAAGAGATGACAGACTGGCTGGTGGGAGTAAGGTTTCTTTGCTAAGGGTATGTTAGTATGAAACACCTCTACCTGTTATGCATTCCTGAGTAAATATGTAGGGTCCTTCTGACGGGATGGTTTCATTTTGCTTGCTTTTTTTTTTTTTTTTTTTTTTTTTTTTTTTTTTTTTTTTTTTTTTTTTTTTTTTTTTTTTTTTTTTTTTTTTTTTAGTAGAGTCATAGTTATTTTAGGTAAGCTTATGGAATATATGCAGGTGAGCTGTTCTGGGTGGGTGATCTTTTCACATCAGTTCAATTCCTGGGACAACCAAGGGATCTCTGCTGTCGGTGTTAGGACTGAAGTTTCCCTTCTTTTGTGAGGGGTGATTGCACTGGAGACTCAAGATGCCTTTTGGCAGGACACATGCATATTATCATGTTACAACTTTATTATAATTTATATTATTATTAAGCTTATTATTAAGGGTGACAGCAGAAATCTGTTACTGAGGTTATACATGGATATTGTATCTTCTTGATTATTTGTCCCAGTTAGGAGATGAAGTCTTAAAAATAGTTGATAAAGCTTTACAAGGACAAAATACTGTGCTCATCAAGAACAAAAAAAATGAAACCAAAGAAAAAGCCAGGATATTTACAGCATTTCAACTTGTATTTTTCCCTCTAATCTTTTTCTGGCACTTCACTATTAAAATTATAAAGGAGAGTCTAGAATTGTATAACTATTTAACACTTGGTTAAACACTATTCAAGTATTTGTCACCAGGCAAATGTTTCCCTATTAAGTGAAATTTATGCTAAAATGGTTCTGATTAAGCAGTAGTCATTGCCATTTACAGCTGGTAGACTAAACAGTTTCCCTGGAAGATATCTCAATTAAGTGGCTGTCCAAATGAAACGTGTCACTATTAAATGGTGTTTGCTACACTATTTTACTTTACTCTTCAGAATGGTGTGATTTAAAATATAATTCAGATACTAAACAGTAAGAAGTGCTTCACATATATAGCTTTCATTCTTAGAAGAGACATGAAAAAATTGTGAATAGCACTTGCTTTAAAATAAAATTCAGGGCTTAGCATTAATCAGTAACAACTGAATATGCATGATTATTGGCAGAGCAAGTTTGTAGAATTGGCTTTATGGAACTGGGATGAGAGACACAGAGGTGACAGTGCACAGAAAGTAAGGAGTGAGCAGTTTCATGTAAATAAGCTTTCTGTGTCCAGCCTAGAATCTGCAACCGTGGAAAAATTGGATTCTGCAAACCAGTGAGTTCTTGCTGAATCAGTGGGCAGAGTTTCAGAGATCCATATCCTCTCTGCATTGCCTCTTCCTCTGGACAGAATCCTAAAATGATTTTACAAGAATTTATTAGAACTCAAAATTCTCACACCTTTGCTGTAAGTTTATTAGCTTTTAAAGCTCTTGCAATATAGCTAAAAAACATGCTATAAGAGTTCCTAGAACTTTGATAGAGATAATAAGCAATTATTATGGGACTGACATTCTAAATGGGAAAAAAAAGACCTCTGTCCCTTTTAAAGAAATGTAGAATACTTACCTTACAGGAGTATAACTGTGCTTCACAGTCTAATATGTGAATTTGACCTAAGCTTTTGATTCTCTCAGCAGCTACTAATGGTAGTTCAGATCAACTGGTATTAAATCACAAGTATAAAAAAGCATGGGGAAAATAGCCGTCAATTGAATTTCTTAACTAGTTACTCCTGATTGACCTCACATTCTCCTGCTTGAACTGCTGTTTCTCAGGTATGCAAATCTCTCCTTGATTGTATACTTATGGGTAGGCTTCTTCCTAAATCCTCAGGGGAGTAAAAATCCTTTTTCACAAATGTTCAAGCTAATCAAACACTACCTTCTCCCATGTCTGATTTCTAGTTACTCTGACATGGCAAGAAAAGTTCAAGGCAACAATAATTGCCCTTATAATGCTTTTGGAACATTCAATGCATGTAGGTCAGGCAATGAGAATTGGACGGTTTCAGAAATGAAAAATCATACTTAATCGCTTTTTAAAAAAGCATTGAAAATGACCTTGTTAAAATCAAGCCATATCATGCTGCTAGAAGATATTTTCTTTCTGTGGCATTATTTTATTTGATAGTCATGTAGTTCCAACAATAAAAGCTTGAGAAATGTACTCTGTATACTTTAAGAGTGAATTCAGCTAAATACCACCCCAAAACTATAGAATGAACCCACTCTCTCCCCAGTCACTGCTCTTTTCTATATTGAACAAACCATAAACCAGAAAAATGCCCTTGTTCACTTTGCATGAGCACTGATTATCTTTGTCAAAAATGGAGGGTCCTCCCCATAGCAGACCATTGAAAATAGCATGGCATATACAAATACATTTGTAAAAGTCCCAAATAAATAAAATTATCTATAATTCTGATGGCAGTAAAGCTAGAAGTAATGTAAGAACAAGCATTCAAAACATTCTTTCTATTAAAAGCAAAATATTCTGCTTCAGAGGTAGGGTGAATCCATACAATCCTTTTCCATTGTTTCCAGTAATTATAGAGGCACTTGAGGCAGAATCAGGAACTCAGACTCAAGTTTGCTGTATCCTCAGGCTATGTACACCCAGTATTTACCTTTAGATTTCTTAAGTATTATAGAGCAGCTCTGTGTCAATTTATATTTCCTGATTTACTTGCAGTAACTCAGTTACAAGATTATAGGAAAACAACACAGAGAATACAAGAACTACTCCGCTGCTTGGCAAGTCTGTGTTTACACAATCTCACAGCCTTTTATGTATATGCATGGAGAATCATGTCCACTCTCTAGTGAAGTTTTTACATAAGCCAGATGGTACTGTTTGAATTTTTGTGTGCAAAACGTTGATATCAGGTAAAGAGAATTTCTCATCCTGGCTTTTTGTTAAAGATTGTTTTTTTCTAGATGTAGTGATACTTTGGCTTGTGTTTATTTTTCCCTTTCCAACTGAAACTACAAGAGAAATACTCCTGTATCTTGCCAAATCAGCACAGATAATTTATATATTGCATTTTATCCAGACGCATCTGAACATAACTGACCAAGTATTTCAAACCTTATTGAAGCTTCTCGTACTATTGCCACACTCTTTTTCTGAGTAGCTTTGTGGCATTTGTGCACATGTTTAACATTATGTCCAATTTACACAGCATGTTAATGAATGATCCTGCATTCGGCCTTGGAGCTCTGTTGTTCTGCAGCTAGGAATCCAAGGCTCTGCTCCAGCCCTGGCTCTTGTACCTCTGCTTAAAAAACATTAATTACACCGATTAGGTTTTACACCCCAGCATAACTGAGTGGCGAGCAGAAGTTGCACGAGCACCTGCACCTTTGTTGTAAACATGAGTTGTCTGTCCGCAAGTTATTAGTTGCAGATATTTAACTTACACTCACTTGAGCAGAATTAAGAGTGTTTACTTTCCTCATAAGAGGGCAGTCAGATATGTACCAATTTTGTTTTAACTGTAGAGAGCAGGGAGCTGGGAGCAGTGTGGGGAAGGGATCCAGGAAGGCCTAATCAATCACTGACAGATTACAGCTAAAGCTACTTCCATACCCATTAAAGCAGGACAAATGCAGAATTGCAACTGAACAACTTCTAGTTTTAAGCCAACAGTGGGACTTCCTAGTTATTTATCAAAGTCATTGCTGGTAAGCAGCATGCCTCACTGCTCAATTGTACTTCACAGCAGACAGAGCTGACTGAAGCTTCAGCCATGAAAGAAGTGTTTATGCCCTCAGCTGTGGTGCTGTCAGCCCTCTGGAATTTACTGTAAATCACACAGCTTTTATTGCAAGATTTAGTAGCTGATCCTCTGTGGGCTCTATTCACTGCAAGCTTGTTACTATTTGGATGTTAGCCTCAGTCCATAAAGGGACTTGCTACACATCATCAAACAGCAGCGGAAAACCAAAGGTTTCATTTTTCAATTTTCTAAACCCTAAACTCCTCAACAGTCATTGAATTTCATTGCAGAAAGTGGAAGTCTACTTTATTATGGTACTCAATTTCCCCAATGGAGTTATACACTTATAACATTACTTTTATTTCCAATGACAGGATCTGGCCATCTGTCCTGGCTGTAATTTCATAACACACTCACTAGTTTTTATTTTAAGGGGATTTCTAGATATTACACTGAGCTTGTGACAAAATTGAAATGTAGATATAAAGGCCACAAATAATGATAACTAAATTCAGTGCTGCCTAACATCTTAACAAAGTATTTTTTTATTTTTTTTTCTATTTCAAGTTTAGAGGCGTCTGGGTAAGCTTATAACACAATTGAACTGACAAATTAAAAAAAAAAAAAAAAGTTTTGAAAAGCTAGAAAATACAAAAGGATAAGGGCTTTCATGAGTGAGCTTCAGCCAGGACAGCATTATTCCACTGGCAGTGTGTATTTTATCAAAAATGGTACAGTACGTCAGTTTCATCAGAGTCGTTCCTACTAAGATCAACGAGGGAATAAATGGGGATGCTGAAACGTTTCTCTGTAACCACTGTGGTTATTCCCGGCAGGACAGAGGGACCTGACAGGGCATTTAATTGTGTTTGTCACGCGGCTGGCAGCGGAGGCCGGGCCCGCGCCTGGCCCGGGGGAGCCGCGGCCCGAGCGGCCCTCGGCGGCGGGGCCGGGCAGGAGGGGCCGGGCAGGAGGGGCCGGGCAGCCCCGCCGCCGCCGCGGGTCACTGAGCACCCGGGGCCGCTGCCTTTTGGTCGCCAGGTGCTCGCCCTGCCGTGCCAGGGTAGCTCCCTGCGGGGAGCGAGGGTCCCCACGCCGCGGGGCAGTGCGGGGCTGCCGGCAGAGCCGGCGTGGTGAGGGGAGCGAAGGCGCTGCCTGTGGTGCTGTTCCTCCCTGTGCCGAAAGAAACCGTTCACAGAGCAGCTTCGCGAGCCAGTGCTTCAGCGAGGTACATTTTGCTGCAAAGTCGAAGCGAATTTTGTTATTTTTCTTCCCTTTCCATTCACTTCCACAATTCCAGAATGTTTATGCTTAATTTCAGCAAAGTTATGTTTAACCATCAATTAAACCTAATCTGGTTTCCGTGTTAAGAAAATCTTCACAATAGCCTTGCTCAGAGGATAAGACAGCAAGAGAATTAGACCTGCACCCACTTACTCCCATACTCTCTCAGAAAGTAGTGTCTGGATTCTCTTTCGGATTTACAACGGCTATTATGATAAAAAAATAAATAGCAAAGGCATGTACTAAAACCATATTTCTACTTTTTTCCCAGCTTTGCAGTAATTTTTGCTTTGTGATTGCTTTGGTTTCACCAAGAAAAATAGTTGTATACGTTCTTAACCTTAATACCAGAGAACGAGCCAAAGCGGAGGGCTTATTTCTGTTTGATCTAATATGTAACAGGTGATTTAAACAGATGCTATCCTCCTTTTATAATCAAAGATCAGGTTTCTGGTCAGTGTCATTATCAGAAACCTAACAAAGGCCATAAAAACCTACATGGCTGTATATACTATGTGCATGCTCTCCTGTGCGTACATTTAGAGACCTATGTTTTAGTATTAAGGCAAAAAAAGTTTTGCCAAAATAATAATTTTCTTTTTTTTTTTTCTACAAGAACATGAGTAGTGAAGCAGTTACTTGATTTCTCCTTCAGTGAAGTACTATGTTTTTAAACCCTCAGTATTTCTAGCCACCTCTCCTGTTACCACACCACCTCTCTCTGCATTTTTTTTTCATTTCACAAAACATTTTGTAATTTCCAAACTTCTGTAGTTAATCCAGTAATCTTCACTACCAAAATCTTTCAGAAATTATGCTAGTACATTTTAGTAAAAAGTATAGCTAAAGGTACTGGCAGAAAAAATGTGTGCCTGGTAAATCAGTCCCTGGCATCACAATATGGGCATTTCCTACCTGTTTGTTTTCAGCTGAGGTGCCGTCTCAGTTGTAAGAGATCTTCTCCTCCATCCATCCGTGGGACCCAGGATGTGTATATATACATATATATATGTATATTTATATATGTATAGATACACTGCAGGGTGGCTGCATCTTGGAGACTCCCTGGGGTGCCATGATGTGCTGGAGGAAATTGAAGAGCTGTTTGGTCCATAGTTGTGAGTGGAATGCTGAGCCAAATTTCCGAGCTGGAAGGGACACAAAAGGATCATCAAGTCCAACTTGTAAGCAAATAGCCCATGCAGGATATGAACTCATATCGTTGGTGTTCTCAGCACCAGGCTCTGACCAGCTGAGCTAATCTCCGAGTCAAATCTCTCAGGTAACTCTGTAAGTATCAAATAATTTCTGCTAAAGTTATTCTGTTTGTTTCAGTTCTTGCCCAGTGCATAGGAGATCTCTCTTACATATTGCACAAACAACAAATTGATTTTCTTCCAAACAGGCCTGAAAACTGACCAGTTTCCCAAAGAAAGGACTCATTAACCTGGACACAACATGCATATGGGGAGCAGCTGCATTGTCAAGGGCTTTCTGTTTTTAAAAATAATTTAATTTCCTTCATGGATGTGAAGGGTCTTTTTTTTTTTTTTATCATAAAGAAAATTAATCTAGTCAGATATGCAAGTTTGGTGGATGAAGCATGGGTCAGAGGACCATGGTTACCACACAGAGATCCGGTGTGCAAGGGCTTGTGCTCTGAAGGCTGCTGCTAAGAACCCTCCGAACCCACAAACACCAGAGAGAAGAAGATGATGAATAAGAAAGAAGAAGAAGAAAGAAGTAAGAAGAAGATAAAGACAAAGAAGGAAGAAGAAGAAGATGAAGAAAGAAGAAGAAGATGAAGAAGCAGCAGCTTGTGATGGGCCAATAGAAGGGGATCTTGTCCTCTCAGTATCACTATCCGGTTAGCATAATTCTGATTTCTTTCTACTAATGTAATGACAGTGATTTCACATAAAATACTACTTATTTACAGAGAAGGAGGAATACAATCAGGTTTGCATATGAGCCATCTATTATGACTTAGAGATTTTTCACATCCCAGTGTCCTTACTTCATGGTTTCTTTTCTCATAACCTCAATCTCATAATCATCAATTCCTTCCTCTTAAATTCAACCAGACTAATTCTCCTTATGATAATAATTACCTAATACATTTCTAGAAGAGATGGCTTAGTAGTTTGTTCCAAAATTCTCAAAGACACTGAGTAAATGAAAATTATCGTATCTTAAATTATCAAGCTAAGAACCCACAATAGAAGCATAATTTACCAATATTGAAAGAATAGGCAATTTACTTTGACAACTTATTTCAAGCAATTTGAGCGTGCAGGGAGCAAGATACATAGTAATTACTGTGTATGATATTTAGAAAAGGATATTCTCATAATTTTTTTTCTCTGAGAAAAATCACTGGTATTTTAAAGTGAGTTTATTCTTGGCAGTCCAAATTTATCAGTGCTCAAAACTCACATTTCCATAGATTAGAAAGACAGCTTAAACATTCTCAGTGTTTAGGAATTGTATGTCAGGAATCCCTTGGGATTTACTCATGTTGTAAAGCACATTATGATCACATTTTGTCAGTCTTCTGTTCACTAAAGCCCCTCCAGCCTGTTCACTGCTGTTCTGTGTGTTGGTCCTAAGGGATGTAAACTCAAATAAAGGGTAGTGTTGAAATATAAAGGTATTTTTAGCTTGGAGGAGAAATTTAACTGTATATGTAAGGGCCAAATTCTCTGGTGTTGTAAGAAGATTCACAGTCATTTACTTTAGTGCATTTGTGTCTGGGTCTGCAAGTGGATTGGTGTATTTGGCTCTAGATTTGAAAACAAATAATGAAAAACCTTTGTACAATAATGCCTATGTGAGAGTGAGACATACAGCTGGGCTCTAATTTGTGTTCTCCCTTCCATGGGGTTTTGTACAACTCCCCAAATATGGATATTCTCAGTGCAACAAATGCTCTCCTTCCCAGGAGATTTACCTTTCCTAAGTATATATAGCAAAAAAGACTTCAAGCAGTTAAGTTTCAGGAAAAGTAAACCATCACCCTATTTACCTTTTAAAATCCCAAGTATATTGATTCAGGTTACCTTCCCAAATAAATCTGGATAAATATGCTAATATAAATAAATGAGGATATTTGCCTTTGAAGTGGTAATGCCTGATTGTAATTGAAAAGCTTACATATACACATACAGAATAAGCTACAGAGTAAAGAATGAATATGTGACCATGTAGATAAGAATAGAAATAATATTAAGAAGCAGGTAGGTACAATTGTATACAGTATATATGAGTTAAGCAAAGACATGCTTTTAAAACAATGCAAGAATCTTCTTTTCTTAAATTAAGTCTTTCTGAAATCCTTATTTTTCCTATTCTAGGAAAGCAGGTTACTCTTCTGGTCAAGAATATCTCATACTTCAATTATCAATATCTCAATTCCAAAATAATCTCTTCTGATTCTGATTTGGTCTTAAATTTCTCCTTTCTTGGCTTCAGGGCAATAACCATTAATCTTATAATCCTTGGAGATGATTTTTTTTTTTGGAATTATGAAGTGGTTGACATTATTTTTGTTTGCTGTATGTCATTACATTTTGACCCTTCTGGAAGACCATGGCTGTGCTGCAGGCAGTGGCGAAGCCACCTCCTCTGTCTTGTTCTAGCTACCACAGGGGCCAGGGGATTTCCTGGAGGAAGAGAGGATGTGCCTCCCTGTAGTGCAGCTGGCACTTTCTAGGAAAACTTCTGTAATGAGGGGCTGGATGGGGAGGAAATCCCAGCCAGCAGGGCTTGATCAACAGGGGAGACTGAGAAAGGCAGGGAAAGAACAGCCAGGCAGTCCTCAGAGTCTGACAAAAAAGGAGACTTTTCATGCTCAGACTGTGTAACTTTGCAGCTGAAAACTTTCTGTTCTTTGAGTCCAAGTCTGGAGGAAAGGCTGCATGTCATGAGGCTATTGAATACACAGGAGGATTCTTTTCTTTGGGGTGGAGCTTGCTCTTTCCTCTCTTTAAGCCACAGTGGCTGACTCCTGCATGTCTCATGTCCTAGGCCGGGGAACCTGCACCTTGCAGGGCTCTTGAAACTCTCCTGGTGCTTACTGTGATGCCTTCAACAATGAGCCCATGCAAGTCTATGTCAGAACTGAAGTTCAAACAAGGGCTCGTCGCAAATGGTAAACGTGTTCATTGTGTTGTGAGTGCAGGGTTGGTCAGGTTATTGAGGTGTGACTAAACTACTTCCTGATTATCAAGTATTTGTGAAATGACTTGTTTAACTTTTGTTTGTAAATGGGAAGGATTTTTCAACCAGCTTATAAAACTATTTTGTATTGATTTGCCATAAAACCCTTGGTTCAGCTGTAAACTACTCTCTGACCATAAATTGTCTGTAAATCTGTTAGTACAGCATGATGGGTTTCTTAATTCATTTACTGAGTTTTCCTTTCCATTTTTCTTAATATGTGAGAATGTATCTGTCTGTGTCCAGATCCCTGTGCATACAGGCAGTGCTTCAATAAACATCCTTTAATCATTCAGTCAACTATTAGCAGATTTCTTCAATTTATACACACTTTGAGATCTTTTTACTTGGGCTTACGTTTGCTGAAATGAAATGAGGCTTTGGCCACAAGCACCTGTGTATATACCATCAATAAAAGGAGGCACAATGATTGAATCAAACAAATATCTGAGAATTCTTATGTGCTTCACTTCCTCAGATTTGACCAGATCTTGGGTCCATGTAAGTGCAAGAGCATGTGCACGTGACTGTCATGAGGCCAGTTTGCCTATTCCACCACTAGTGAATGGCACTTGCTTTAGCGTTTCATGTCAGCAAAATTGGCAAGACATTTGCAATCAATAGTAAGCAATCTGACACAACTTCTAATTGAGTAATCTACTAGCTGCATTATAGGAAAAGAGATTTTTAGATTTATTCTTGTAATTATGCTTCCAATATTTCCTGATCATGTTATTTTATCCTCTCCAATATAATAGTTATTTGTGACTATGTAGAGACTTCTACACCAATTAAGTCAATATCAGTGAATGAGATACAGAAAGTACATCCATCCTCAATGTTCAGAATGTCTTGAAAATAATTATTCCTCTTTTTTCTTTACAAAAAATTGACAACAGTGTGGTGTTGGTGTTTTTTTTTTTTTTTTTTTTTTTTTTTTTTTTTTTTTTTTTTTTTTTCCCCCAGGAACATGGTTTTGGTTTTGAATATTTCAATCCATGCTTTTCTGTATTCTTGAGCAGATGCTGCTGTGTGTCTCGAGACCTACCAAAACAGGTACGTCTTTCTCCTCTCTCCACTTTGGTCCATTCCAGGTCATCACTTCTCTGAGAGTGGAATCCCTTAATCCACCAACTCTCAGGTCGGGCCCTGTGTTGTAATCCCATGAGTACCAAGCAGTAACTACTTTTACAGGTCCAGACATGGGCCCTCCTTTATCTTTTGAAGCCTGGAACAGTAACTCTCATTAAAAGGACCCCCAAGCAACTTTTCAGCATACCAAAGTAAAAAGCAGGGGGTCTACACCCACATTCACATACCAAAGTTTCCCTGTCTATCCACTCAGCACTACCCTGTTGTTCACATCTGAGCCAGGAGGAACAACTTGCTTTTCTTCACGGCTGTTCTGAGTACTTCTGACTTTTCCATTTTCTTTCTCACTCTGGACTGCCTTTTCTACTTCACTCCAAAACGGTTTCCTGTCCTACAGACAGGATCTTTTAACAGATCAGTGTTTTCTGATCTTCTTCTTCTCAAGCTTAACACAGTCCCTCTTTTCCAGCTATAAATCCCATGCCAGTGTTTTGAGGGATGTTCCTTATCTGGGCCATTCTTTAATCTTTCCTTCCCTGTTTTTTACAAATCTTTTGCAGCTTCCTTTGATTGAACTCAGTCCATTCAGGTTGAGCTGCAACAGAAAACTGAACAGGAAAAAAACACTTTTAATATTCATTTGAGGATACAAGTATTTTTTTCCAGTTTGTCAACTGTTTCCTTCAAAAGTTGCCTACTTGCTAGTTGTTGATGCAGCAGGCATGTAGTTTTTTGCTTTATACTCTGTTTCAGGTATATTTTCATATGTCACACATAAAACAGTGGTAATATCTGGACATACCTATTATTTGTTCGATTACCTGAGGCCTCGGGCTCAGCAGGAGAGCTGCACCTCTCAGAAATGTGCACCCTAGCAGTGTGGATATGCAGATTAATACATGTAGAGCAGGATGCTGGGAAAAGACTTAGTTCAGGACTATCAATTGAATAGCAGCTTACTGCTGAGATATCAGGAGATATCCCATCAGGAGATGAAATTTGCTGAAAAAATATTAGAGAATTTTATCAAGTCTTAAATGTGATAATTAAAAAAAGGTAGTGGAAAAAATGGTAGTGGAAGTAGTTGGTAGTGTATGTACAAATTAGAAGTGATAAAATGTTCCTTCTAGCTTGATTGAGCTCTGATGCTGATACTATTGCTCAAGGTTTGTGTAAGTCTTTGTATTTATGTCTCTTGCTGGTGCTGGTCTGCTTTCCCTCTTGTATAAACTGCTAAAGGTCAACATTTTTGGTGTCTTCTCATTGACTGCCTTCCCTGGCCTGTGTATGCTTCTTGATAGTGTTTGGTTGAAACCCATGAAGCACCTGGACCTTGAAGTTCAAGAAATTCTTACGTGTGACTCAGTTCAAATTCTCCCAGTGCTGCCCTCGGATCACGCTCTGGGGAGAGTCTGCCCCATGGCCACAGGATTCCTTTTGAAAGCTGAGGATCATCTTGCATTGCAGAATTAGCTGGGGCGATTTGTACTGTTACAGAAGATGCTGCTCTAATTACTGCTAAAGCCAGCCTAGGTTTTGTGTTAGTGGACACACCAGACTTCACGGATCAGTCTTGACCTAGGCTAGAGAGAGTGACACCTCTGGGCCTGCAGCAGACAGAGGTCTCCACACTCCCATGGACAGTATTTGTCCCCTTTATTTTAACACCACCCCTCACCCTCCCCCACCCCAAATCAGTTGATCTTGCCAGACTCAATGGATTTTCAGTAGTAATAAGCATTAACACATGGCTCAAAATGCTAAGTCTGATGTCAAATGGCTTGGAACTTATGAGTGGGGGTTTTTTTGTCTCATGGGGTATTTTGCCTTTTTTTTTTGGTTGGTTTTTGTTTGTTTGTTCTGTTTTGTTTGTTTGTTGGGTTTTTTTGAGTGGTTGGTTGGTTTTGGTTTGTTTGTTTATTTGTTCTTTTGGATGCTTTCTTAAAAGGAACGTGGATGAGGTGATTTAAAAATAAAATTTCCTTTAATTTACTTTGATTACCGGACTTAGGCTGTCATGCAGCTTCACTCTGATAGTTTCTCTTTCTTTTTCCCCATTACAATAGCTTGGCAACTGCAGTGAAATGAACCTAAAGTGACAGCTTGAGACAAGAAGGAAAACTAATATACACTGTGGAGAGTGGGGACCAGCCAAGCGGGTGACGTCACTTGGAGGGGCACCATCTGAGTGTCAGAGCTGTCACGATTCATTCCCCACACATCAAATCGGCTCTGCTTTTGTGTGGAGCAGGAGCTTGTTACCTTAGGTACTTGAATCAAATATCCCTTTCATTTGTTTGTATTTACTCAAGTGTGTTCTGAGGGGACTAAAACCAGCTATGTCTGTAGACACCAGTCATCAACTAGGTTTTGTGTGCAGGGCTGTGTGACCCAGTAATATCAGTGGCTGTCAAATGTTTGATCTTCTAATATGCACTCTTTTTTGCCTCTCCTGGACTGCTAGTCTTTTTGAGCATCCACTCTACTTGTCACCTGAAATAAGAGTACAAAGCCCATGTCGTGTATACAACAGTCTTTGGTAGTCAGCCACGTCTTCTCCTTTAGGCCATTGTCTTTTCAGCCTGACTGAAGCCCCCTGCTACTATGTGCACAAGCACTAGAAACCCTGCTTCTTCCTTTTTTCTCTTCTGCCTATTTTCCTCTTTTGTTGAGTTCACACAGAACTCAGTGTTAGATGAGCGATAACATGTAGTGAAATGCTGTTAAATATATGGGATTCCAAACATTAAAATAACTCTCCTTTCTTGAATTATCTTTCATCACAGGTTGTCTGAAAGCCCAGAGAATTTAGCAATACAATGTCTGGGCAGGATGCTCCTGTGCAAAAAGATATAATAAGAACTCATTAGGGATGAGACGCTAAAAGGACAAGGTGGGGGCTGTGGCAACACAACTATGTTAAAAGCTCATACACGGAGTATTGGAAAGTATTGGAGAGGTAATTTCACAGTTACCACTATCACTCATTGCTGTCTCTTTGAGCTGATGCAGGTGTTCACACTCAGTACTATGTACAAGGGCACAGTTATGTTGGTGTCCTCAAAATTACCAAGTATTGTGTAGCTCCGTGAACCTGGTTTTTGTGTCTTGTCCTGTTTCCCTTTTTCTAATACCTTTGTGTGATCTTTTCTGGAGTTGTGAGCAATCCAGAGTCAGTGATTAGTCAGAGGTGGTCCCAGTTGCTTGCAGGGGAAAAGCTGGACCTCCTTGCTTTAACAGCTAATCTAAAGAAGGCTCTGCCCTTCTCTTCTGACCCAGTTCCTTGTTTGCCTACATGAAACCAGGGAAGCCCAGCTGTAGTTATGGGACAGACGTTTTGGACAGTAGACACTAATTATTCCTGTGCCTTAAAAGTTCACGTTCTGAAAAAAGAACTGTCTGTGGGTCAGATACTCTTTAAAGTCATCTGGCACTAGCTAAGGGTGGGCCACTGTATTTCTGCTACACACAGCCATGTTTATCAGGACAGAGTCTTGATGTGTAAATGGAGCACAGCCTGACTTCTTATGTGGGAGTCTGGCACTTTATTGCCTTGCAGCTGTTTTACACAGTGCCTACTTGCTTCTTAGCAGAGAACAGCTCTATCATATAATCAGGTATCTCACAACTATAATGCTTTTTTTACAAATATTAATGTATTTCTTTGCCAGATTTACCCAAGGGTATCCTATTCCCTACTCATATATGCAAGACATTCACCCTCTTCACAGTTATGTAAATTTCCAAGTAAACTGGGAGATGTATTGCGAGAATAATAAGATATCAACAAAGAACCAGAATTACACCCAGGCCTGTCCTGGTTTCCACAGTGCAGTGAAGGCTTCTGTAGTAATAACTCTAGGAAGGAGCTCAAAAATTACCACAGCTGCTCTGCCTGTGTGATTTACCAAGGAAAGAGGGAGGAAAGGAAAGAGGACCAATGTCCAATACAAACTAGTTGTTGATGGAGCAGAGGAAGGTTTCATTCAGTCATTCATTCATTCATTCATCCTCACTGCCAAGAGTCCTTCATTCTGGTCAGTGCTGCAAGCACTCTGATGCAGATTTTCCCCTGAAGTACCCTCTCCGGGGGTCATTTTTTTACTAACACTTTCTAATTTTTCAATCAGTTTCAGTTCAGCCAAATCCAAATATACTAGAATAAGCTTTTTTTAAACTTCATTAATGTGAAATGTGTTGACATTTTGAATTCAATCCTACTGTCATATTTAAGGAACATATGGAAAACAGTCTGTACAGATTAATCTAAGGAGCATTTTAATGTGGCTTTCCTTGCGTGAACCAGTTATATTATGGATAGATATGTCCTAACTTGAGAAGTGTTGAAACTGCAGGCAAGTACTTTCAGACAAATTGATGTCAAATAGCAGAATACAATCATGTATTCTGGATCTTGACTAGAAAGAGGAATGTGACACTGTAACAAGGTGCCTAACTAGTCTCTCATATGCTTGTTTGCTTTTAATGTTTATACTTACAAAGAAATAGTAAAATAAATAATGGTGTGATCCAGATCATTGGTGTATATGACCCAAAAGCATTGGCAAGATTTCACAGAAATATTCAGCAGAAGAAGGGAAGGAGTTTAAAGGGAGAAGGTAAATGAAGGAATTGAGAGGTTTGTAAAGATAGGCAGCCAAACTCTAAAGAGGAATCATTCACGAAAAAATTACGTGAAATGACTCCCTCACTTCAGTATTGAACCTGGTATTTCTAGTTTGTTGTTAGTGAAAACCATAGCAGTACTTTTTAATGAAGCTTTTAGGAGTATCCACTTTCTTTTCCTAGTTAGGTAAGAATGAAATGAGCATCTCCCAAAAATCGATATTGATGTTTGCATTAATACTAGAACAGACTAGGACAAGAATTTGAAAGTTTTCTTTAAAGTTCTCACGCCATGCAGGCAGTGTGACTGTATTTTCTGTAAAGCCATGGCTCTGCTGCCTGCCTTAATTCAGACTCTATGGATTAAATTAAAATGCTTCCTGTTACCAGGAACACTCTATGATTTATGCCCATGGATATGTAAAGCATGCCAACACTGGAAGAATGAACAAATTAACAGACAGCCTGGAGCAACAACTAACTTGAACTACCTTGACAAAAAAAAAAAAAAAAAAAAAAAAAAAAAAAAAAAAAAAAAAAAAAAAAAAAAAAAAAAAAAAAAAAGTGAAGGAAAGTTAAAGTGCAATTCTTATCTATTGACTAAGCCTGGGAAAGATAATAAATTTATAAATTCTTAAATTCTAGGTGGAACTCTTAGAAAAACAGATAAAGAAAACACACAGTATACAAATCCTGGGAATCCCAGAGGGTTAAGAAGGTAAGAAGTTACCATATATCCTACATTAAGCTACAAAGAACAGCTCATTGTGTATTGAGAGCTTCTCATGTTGCTGTGAAAAGGGCATCATAAGAGACCAGCAACTGCAGAACTGCTTTCCTAAAGTTAATGGACTTGGGGGTTAAGGGGAGAGTATTTTTGTCTGCACAAAGCATCAAGGACACTTATTTTAATAAGTGGCAAATTTTGATCCCCCCCTCCACCCTCAATGCTGGGCCCTGCACTCAGAAAAATTGTACTTGTCAGTGCCCAGAAAACATGCTTTCCAAGAAAATAAGTGCTATCAGTTAGTGTAGTCTGGCTAAGTTGTGAGTCAAACAGCCCTGGAAAATGTACTTATTCTAGGCGCAGCTGAAGGTAAAATGCATGCGTATGAGAGAGGGAAGAGAAAATTCTTCAGCTGATGACTGAATAGCTGTATACAAACTGTGATTTCAATGGACTTTATTGTACTTTGATCATGGTTTTACATTTCAGTTGGTGTCGTTGTAAATAGTAACTGAATTTCATAAGCAAATGGCCCTTCTGAAGCAGGCCACAATGGTAAAGTGGAGGGGATGGATCTCTTTTTAGGATACTAGAAAATCCATTTCAAGTTCTATCATTAGTTTAGTTTATTTCCTTGCTCCCCATTTTTAATAAAATATTTAACCCAGCAGCCTTTTAGCTAGAAATTACTATTTGCTTCAGTTTTGGAGAGGTTTCATTTGCAAGTGTACATGGATATTTAAAAGTATGTTCCAGGCTGGGTGATGTGATGGTGTTCCATTTTCTATATTTATGTGGCACTCATTGAGTTGCTCTGTTTGGCCAGTTATAGTTCATTTTTGCATGTATGCTGATAGATTCAGTGGCATTATACAATAAACATTTTGAATTTAAGCATAGGCAGTTTACTCTAGTTTGATAGTGGTTGAGAAACATGAATCAGAATTTATTTAACAATAAACATGGAGAGTAACAGTGGAAATAATGTGGAACAGTGGAAATAATAACAGTGCTGATCTAACCTGTACTCCTCATTTCATCCATATCCAGACCATTCCTTGCTTCTTTCTTTTTCCTTTGTTAATCTAAACTATTTAATTTCCTGCTACTTGGATATTTTCCTCTGCTTGGACGCTTGCCTCTTTGGTTCTGTGTTGTGAAAAAATCCCCCAATGCTCTCAGCTTGCAGGGTTTACTCAACTTAATTTTAGATATACTAATTACCCTGTCCCATACTATTGAAAAGAAATCCCATGCACATTTGAAAAGTTTCTTTAAGACTTCAAAACTCTGCTTTAGAACTTTCCTTTGCAAAGGAGCTGGCAAAATTAGTAGACTTTTGTGTCATTAAATGTACTGATGTCAGTGAAGCTGCTGCTGAACATTGTCATGTCATAATTCTCCATAAGTCTGTACCCTTACACTGCCTTTTGTTTAGTCCTCAGACTGAAGGACATTCAGTCAGGAGTCACCGTTTTGTTCTGGGTTAGCGTGACCCTTATCACAACGAAATCCTGCTCTGCAACAAACACTTCTGGGCTATATGGTAATAAAAATAAACTAACAATTGTAAGCATTGCTTTACTGTGGGGCAAATTGTCAGTTATGACAATATTACTTCTCATTTGTTTATTATGTAATCAGTAAAATGCAAAAAACTCCTAAATTATTTTTGATGAAGAGTAGGAGGACATCAGTCATCTTCTGCAGCATGTGTCTGCTAAGTCACCAGTTTTCTGCTACTGTTTTTCTCCTGTAGATTTAAGAGTCTAAGTCAGTGCCACATATTCCTAAATAGGGACATCTGTAATGGGCTTCTTGTCCTTTACGTGCCTCCTGCCCAGATTCCATCATCACTCTTCTTCTTTCTGTTTTTAAATGATTGCATTTCTCATATTAGGCAAATCCTGTCCCTTACCTGGATGATGTCATTAATCTTCTTTTACACCATGATATATTACTAAGTGACATACTGCATTTTTTATGTATTGTTACTCCACTCACACGCTTAGTGAAGACATTGCTGGCGTGTGGAATACAAACATCAAGTCAGCTGTGAAAAAGTTCTTTTTAAAAATCATGAAAAGTATGTGTGCCAGCAGGACAGACTGCCCTTTTTACTGCAGATTAAGACACAAAGGGATGAATTTTAAGAGAACTAGAAACACTTGCCAAGGCTATGCTGATCAAATTGTTTGTGTATGATGCCATATATTTATATTTAAATATTTATATTTATATAGAGAATTAGGAATTTGGAATGTGACGTTTTTGGCTCATTTTCAAGTACTAATTGTAAAATTACAAGTTTATTCACTGCAAAAAGTTTATTCTTTGTCCACCTTGGTACTAAACTGACAGTTCTAAAAGACCTCATCTTGTTTGTTTAGAAAGCAAAAAAATATCCTTACTGGCTCTCCATGTACCAAAACTTCTTTTCATAACTAACGGAAGGTTGCAAGCAAAAATAACAGCCATAATTTTGGGGGCTAACTGGTATAAATCATGAGGGACATTATAAAATATTCAGTTCAGTTGAATTTTGCATGTTGCCAGCCAGATATTAGTATCATGCTGTGTCATCCAAAAAAATGGGGAGCAGCACTCAGTTTTTGTCATCCAGGTAGCAAAGAATTTCATAAATTGAAATGCTCTTTGCAAGTGCACAATCTGGCCTCCTAGCACTGACTTGGAGACCGTATTCTAAACAGCTATGTCCAGCCAGCATAAAACAGCATAATGTAGTCATCAATCCTCTTTCCAGTGGTGTTTTACACCACCTTTGGCCTTTCTGTAGTGCTACATTTTTGCATAGGATTAAGGTATCCCTGAACCTTGGGGAACATCCATCCCATACCAGTCCCCTCTTGGAGCCTGTAATCTGAGAACAAGCAAGATGCTAATTAAGGGATTGAAGCATATAAATAGTTGGTAGAGAAGATTAAAATGGGGACAGAATACTTTTATCTTTAGTTGTCCTCTACTGCATCATGCTTTCACAAACTTTTACCCCACAGCTGGCTCAGTTTTTAAACCACTGCTTATGTTTGTTCTTTGTTAGAGCCAAATACTGTATTAAGAAACTTGAAGACAACTGAAATGGAAAGCTCCTGCTCTGGAGGCTTTTTTTTTGTTTGAGGGAGGAAAAGAAGTCAGTGCAATGTAATGATGTTCTGGTGGACAGTAAGAGAAAATATTGAAAATATTGCTTTGGAGAACAATAGATTTGGTCTCATTCAAAATATGCCTTTCATGTATTGAAATTCCATTCGTTAAAGCTTTAAATATGTCTTTCATTACTTTCTTATTACCTATTACATTGTAAAATAAACTTGTTATGTATTGTATATTTTAATGAATATTTAAGCAGATTCTCTAATTTTTTCATTAAAATATTTTAATATAATTTCTGAAACATAAATTATGAACAATACTCACTGTGCTTATAAAATGTTAAATGTAGTACTATTTGCAGACATTAAGCCATCAGTGCTACTTGAGATATTTTGAAATCATGACCCCTTTAGAAGGCAGTTAGCACTAAATATTCCTTCCATAGCAACTATATTCATAGCAGCAACGTACCAGAGTCAGTCAAACTTAATAGCCCATCAGACATTCCATGCTGCTGATAGGTTGTTGGGGTTTCTACTGTCAGATTCTTTCTGAAATTACAATACAGGGTAAGTAAGTTGCAATTTTTTTTTTTTTACTAGTGTGAGGTTTTTGATCAATACTACACTTTCTGTAAAGAGGGACCTGTGGGTAGTGGTGCCAAATTTTACTGTAAAATGTTGTTATGTAAATTTCTTTTATTTTTTTTCCTACAGAGGCTGACAAAAGAGTTTTTTATTTCTTACTTGTCTCAACTATCTACTGTCAGTTTGGGAGTCCAGAGTTCTGTACTGAGGTTTGAGACTCCTAGTTTGTCTTCTGTGCTGGGATCAGACTGGAATGCATAACATGTCAGCAAAGCAGCGTGGCTGGTGGCATCAAGCATGACAGAGAAGGCCTGATCCCATGTAAGCATTCTCTGAAGTGGAACAACCAAAAGACAAAATCTTGTTCATTTCTAAAATGTAATTTTTAATGTGTTTTGATAAATATAATTTCTCTGAGGCCTTTTTTGAGAAACATAAAACTCCCAAGGAGTGGCAGGAAAGTAGAATATAAAGGCTTCACATTAAAAGTTCAGTTTTGTCTTTCATTTTCAAAATTTTTAGAGGAAAGAAAAACTCCCAAATTCTAATTTTCAAACTGTAAGTCTATTGTTACACAGCGCAGATGTGAAAGCTTTTGTTTACTGTACTCTTATAGTCATGGCACTGCAGTCTAAATGAGCTTTTTATTCTTGTTACCGCAGCATGTAATTCAAGTACCTGATTTTAACTTGTGAAGGATACCATTGGTTTCAAGGTGCCACTGAGACCACAGGTACACGAAAAAGTTAGTGGGAGATAAGCCAGAGTGCACATTTGCTTCGTCCTACTGTGTGTAACATTGCCTCTCTGTGGGCTCTCACTTCATTCTGTGTGCTACTTCACTTCTAACAAGGGGCAAGATTTTCTGCTCCCTTACATATAAACATCTTAACATCAGAGATATGTACTCCCCTTGCCAGATTCCTCCTAATTGAAATAACTTACATGACCTGGCGTCTGGCTACTTACATCTAAAGCAGTACCTAGTGATGTACTTGTAACTGGTGAGATTAGCATGATATATTTTAGAAAATAATAAGTTCTATGACAACTGTTGCTGTCTGGTGCAGAAACTCCTGCTTTAGTAGGTTCACAAAAGCTATGTTTTTTTTTGTAAAAAGATGTCTCTGAAGATTTATATGTCTTTATGTTAATTAATTACTTTCCCTCTTTCATTTAAGCTGTTGTTCTCAGACAGGTAACAGACTGAAGAACTCTAAATGAAGGGTTCAAATCACAGAATTATGAATTAATGCAACTAAAGATCAGGAAAAAGAGGCCCAAATACTGTCAGACCAGTCTTCCATTATAGAATTGTGAAGTGACAGTGAATACAAATTGGGAAACTCAAATTATGTAGACCCAACAGAGACTAGGTCCATAATAGGTGAGTATAGGAATTTCATTTCCTTCTAGAGCTTAGTGCAGTATTATACACATCTAGTGTTATACACATCTAGTGTACTAGATGAGGTATTGTCTTTGAAGACATAAATTGGTCATGATTTTAGTTAGGTTTGTGACCTTAAAGATGACTTTTACTGCTGGTAAGTTTGTCTGCTTGGTTTCTTCTTGTTATTTTGCACATTGCTATAGAGAAATAGAAACCTTGCAAGAAGAATTAAACTGTCTTGCTTAATTGTTTACTTCTATAGTATTGCTATCCTAATTTCAAAGAGTTCTATTATCTCCTCATACAGAAAAAAACATTGTAACTTTCACTCTTCATTCTTTCAAAGGAATGGTTATGTTAAAGATCATGATTCTGTTTCCTACCAACACTAAAGTAAAGGCTGGAACTTCTCATTAGATTCTATGCAAAATGTAAAGGTTTATACTTCAGCGCAGAGAGAGGGTATATCACCCGAATATCCCTCTCCTGTTCACTCAAGTGAAAGAAAAAATTCTTTTTTTTTTTTGTATTTTAGGATAGTTCTATTTTAAGAACTAACCCATGGAATAAGAGTTTAATGTCATTGCTTCAACTGCAATGCAAAGGGAAACTGGAACATGAAAATAAGCACAAGCAAAAAAAAATACTGTTTTGGCATTTGAGCATTTTGGAATTCATTTTCAACAAGAAACAAGTCATTTTCCTTCCATCATAAATTTTGTATTCAAGTTAGTTGTATCCAGAAAAATAAACAATAACTCAGATGGTAGGAAAAAATCCAACTATATTTCCTGCTTTGCTGGGGCCTGTGCCATAGCTTAGTTATTGAAAAAGCAAAAATGCCTCTGAAGTGAACCTTCAGAAGCGGTACAGCAGAGCAGTGCTGTAACCTGGTGTACAACACAACCATCTTTCTCCCCAAGCCTTCTTGGAGGTTTGGAGCATGCAATAGAAGGGAGGTTTTTTCAGGGACTGGCTGTAAGACTTCAAGTTATCTAATATATACACTTGATTGTGGAGGTGAGATACACCTTTCTGACTTCAAACACTGGGCCTTGTGAAGGACTTCAGCACTGCCCTATGAGCAGAGAGAGTACCACTCTTCTGAAAGGGGCTCTAAGGAAAAAAGAATGTGCAAAACCATATCACTTATAACCTACCTACAAGTCTCTTTTTACAAAAATCAGAAAATAACCCACAAAATAGGCCTACTTCCCACTTTCCTTCCTTGAGGAGGAATTGGTAATTTATTCAGTCTACACAGTGTGTAAGTTGCTGTTATTCCTGGTGCTGTCAGTCTGGAATGATTCTCTGTTTATCTGAGGACTCCAAATATATCTTTATTAAAAGTTGTGTCCATTGTCAGTTCAGAGAGACAAATTACTACATGTACCAGTGATCCCAGAAACAAAACTGAATTGTCATTATATTTGGCCATTGATATCTGCACAATTCACATTATTAAAATCAGGCCAATATTTCATATTGTGCAGCAAAATGAGCCCTTTTACTTTTGAAATAAAACAGTTGATTTTAAAAATTATTTCATGCAACACATCTTTATGCTCACCTGAAGATCTCAGTTCCTTGATGAGATTTCTCCAAATATGTATATAAAGATACTTCAGAGAGTAGAAAAGAGGTAAGAAACTCCTCCAGAGTGAACAATTGAAGCCTCTTCATTTCAGAAACTGTTTCTCTTCCCAAAGGCAATGGGGATTTGATGCACCTGGCAGACTTAATTCCCAAGCCAAATTCCTCTTACAGACAAAACCCTGCTGGCTAAGCCATTCTTTCATATTCAACGAGCTCCAACACAGCCTCTGATCCAAAGCTGGCAGTTTGACACAAGAAGAGATATCTCAGGTGAATATATTGCAAACCATGTCTCATCTCTAAACATCTTGTTTTTTTCTAACATGTTGAACAAGGGGAGTAACATGGGTCCCTGTGGTATCTTCTCTGTTCGAGGGAGCAATGACTCATCATTATCTTGTGAGTTTTCACAGAGAAAAGGAATGGAGCCACTCAAGAAGTATTCTCTATTGCTGGTAACTACAAATACCTCAACAAAGTATCAGATCTGGATGTCTCAAAGCATAGTGATTAATTAAAAAAAAAAAAAAAAAAAAAAATCTGCATCTTAATTTCCTTCCTAACCCATAGCTGGATTGCTGCATACGCTGGATGGTAACATGACTTGTCAGGCTGACAAAAATGTAAAGCCCTCAAGTTGTCGGAGTGCCATTTTTTTAGTGATTTTTCTGGGAAAAAAAATCAGTTTATTACTTTGTAGCTATCAAGGAAATCATCATGTACATCATCACATACACATGAACACATACAGTTTTTGTTTCTCAGCTCATTGTTTATCTGCACTGACAGGGAGAATTTATACCCAGCGGAAGCCATGTACCTTATCAGCTTTTACTAAGCATCTGTTGGTACCTCTTTGATTTTAAACTAATAACTGATACTATGGAATGCTGTCATGACAGAGCAGTCAAAATTCAGGCAAACTGCATTTGCCCTATGATATACTATTTGTTTCTGTAAGAGAGCACACTTTTGATAATACATCTGAGCAATCTGATTTCAAATTCCTCATAGCAATCACAAATCAATTCAGATTTCAAATGAGTGGAGGCAAGTAGGATATATGAAGCTGTTATTTTTCACAAGCTGTCCTGCCATTAGGATTTTTCAGACATTAACATGGGGCCATGTTAATGGCTTAATGCTAATGTTTACATACAACTTCTGCTTGGATGTATTCTAGGCATTCTCCAGCAATTAATGGCCTGTTCCACGCACACATGGATCTCCAGCACAGGGCATGTGGGCTCCTGCAGTGTGAGGATCCATAGGTCCAGCGCTTCCCTATACTCAGCACTGATCATATACTCAGTGTTTTAACAAGTTCTGAATAAGGCTTAGTAGTTCCTCATTATCATGCTTTCCATTCTGAATGTCTTTCTCAGCTTGGGCCTTCCGTCTAACATCTTTCTATGTGATTTGTTCTCTTAGCTATCTTTATGGCTATGTGCTTTACGTAAATCCACAATGATATATTTGTTTTCTTTTCATCAGCCATAAGAAAATATTTTCTGGTGTTTTTAGAAGGTTTCCTTACATGTTGTCTCCCACGAACTGAGCCTTCCTCCTTCTCAATTTAATAAGAAAAGGGGAAATGTTGTAATGTATTAATTGGGTTTATACTGTGTTTCATCAGATTTGCAATGTTTTCCTTGTTCCCCTTGGAAACTATCACGTGGTTTGTCCCTGCTCGGCTGCGCCCGTCCCCCACACTGGAATGTAACCCAACTCTGTTCCACTCCCGCCTTGTCCCTGATTGGGCAGTGGCTTGTCCCTGCCTCTGGGCCTGTCCCCCCGGGGAAAAAGCCCCGGAATGATGGGACTCGCTTGCCCCCCGGCACTGGGGTGGCCGAGAAAGAACTGCGGCCGGCAGGAGCAGGACTCCAGAATAAAGCCGTGATAGCCCCCAGTGAGGGAGCAGGCTCTTTCCTTTTGCCATCGGCGGTCATCTGGTCTCATAAAGAAATACCACACTTACGGACTTCCTCCTTTCCTCATCTTAGTAAAATTAATGCTGAATTCCCTTAACCTATTCAAGTCTTCCTAAAGCAGCTTTTCTGTGCCTCTATGTTGTGTATGACTGATCATCACAGCCTGTACTTCTCATACTTTCAAATAATGAAATTATGATTTGATGAAGCATTTAGTTCCAGGGAAATGGTGATATTGAATCTGTGTTTGCCCGCCACGTATTTAACAGAACAAAGCCAGTCACAGGTTTTTAAATGTCATCTGGTGCTTCTTGAGTTTATACTTGAGGTGGTTCTGCAGGAATTTCATGTGTATATAGCACTACTTAATATAACCAGAGACAAATGGAAATAAAAATATATCACAAATATGGGTGCTAAGAAATTGGACAATTTCTCAATACTTTTTTGTCAGTAGTTTGCCTAAGAACTGAGTAAAGACTTTCAGATTTAGTCCAACATGATGAATTGGTTAAACATGCTGATCATAAAGCTTACCTTGGTTGAGCTGGGGTTTGGACTACAGTCCTCCTGAGGTCCTTCACATCTGAATTGCCTTATGATCTTCTTGTGTTAGTTGATGAGAATGAATGACTGATTGAGATATCTGTGATACCTGGAATGCATTTGCTGGCCCATGTGCTGTTGTGATTGTTGAGAGATACCAGTGTTCATGAGGGAAATTTAAAAGGTGTTTTAGTGCAACCAACTCACTTGTGTTACCAGTTTTCTGCTTAGTTCCATTTCTTGTTATCAATGTAAGAAACACGTAACAAATCACAGAGCAGACTGAGAGCTTCTGATAAATTTTTTTTAGCAAAATATGGAAGTGAGTCAGTTTGAGTTACACTTTTATTGAGCTATCATAGCATTATAATTACCTAGAGTTAGAAAACAATTTTCTGTGCTAATCATAATTTTCCCAACAAAGTCCTACTAATTTCACTCTGTAGAAGTACAAAAGCAATTGAGGAACCATTTTAAATTTTAATGAAGAGAAATGTCCTTCTTTCTAGGAGTTGATCTGCTTCTCTATATGATGGTGAGCTAAGCAGGCAAAGTTTCATCTTCCATTACACTCTTGTCATCCTCAGAAGGTTCATAGGCTCCAGCTGCTGCCATGCAGCACAGCCACTCTAAGTTTCTCAAGGAATTTTCTGCAGTTATCTCCAGCAGTAGTTTACTATTGGCTCTAGTTTCTGTGGATGGCGTGTGGTTTACTACAGCGACATCTTGCACTCAATAAAATTACATTCCAAGCACTTCCTTCCAGATTGATAGGTATAAAGTTTACATGAAGATCATGTATGACCACAGGACCTTGTATCTGATGTTATGTGATTACGATCTTTGCCACACAACCTGGTTCATTAACAGTGACTTCACAGTAAAATTATGCTTTTTTTTTGGTCAATGATGTGTGCATGGTTCCTAGGCTGAAAATATGAAAGATGGTATAGTGAATAGCAATTGAGGCCAATTATGTGAATCATTTTGAAGCTTGTGCAGAGCATAATTAATTAATCTTACAGTTTTTGATAGCATCTGTTTACTGTGTCACAGAAACAATTTACTTGCTCATAATGAGCACCTCATCACTTACTAAAATTTGGGTTTGTCTGACACATCAGGTACCATAAAACTCAAAGTCAACACCATGCAACTGAATTGGGCACCTCTTTAACTTTTTTCTTGTTATTATTTCCTGAGGGAACACTTAATGGTAAAAAGACAACTAATATGTCAAATACGACAGTAAATTGATTCGTCATATCAAGCTCATTTAAACCAATTTCTCGACTACAATATTCATGTAACTTTGCACAAGCTTTTATACCTAAATCATACTAATCCCAGGGACATTGATTGGCAAGATTTGCATTAGGTTACATATTCATTGAGGCTGAGTTCCCTGTTCTGTGAAATTCAACATAAGCAAAGATCAACCCTAAGAATTTACTTCAAACCTTTCCTGAAAACTAAAAAGTTGAGAATCGTTGGAAAGTCCATAGAAGTGGACACTTATGTGATGCAAACTAATATTGAGTAAGTTTTGTCAAGATCCATCACATTAGTTTCTTCTGGAATCAGAGCATACCTTTTGAAGAAACATTAAATTTTCTGCGTGTACATATTCCCTACCAATGACCACACAAAACTACTGGAAAAAAATTATCTGTTATGTTTCAAAGCAGAGAGCTGTATCTATTTCCTGATTTTATCCATAGTTGCATCCTAATACAAATATCTATTCTATTTTGATTTCATAACCCCAGGCAAACACATTTAACTGCAGTGCACTGGCTGAGAGCTCTGTTGCACATTCTGTACTAGGATATAAGGTTTTTAAGAACATACAAAGTGTTCACTTGTGGATTCAATCATGGCAGTGTGCCTGGGAGCAGCATTGCAGCCTCTCCAGAGCAAACTTAAATGATTTAGTGTAAAATTTAGACTATAGCACAAATGAAAACTAGGAGAAAAATGTCAATAAAATTGCAAGGGAGAAGTAAAGACTCTTCTAGCACCTTGAAACATTAGCAATTTTATTCAGAAGAAATTGCAGTATATGCACACTTCCACTCCATGAAAGGTCATGAATCTGCCTCCTACACTCAGTTGAGCTATTATATTAAATAAGAAAATTTACCCTGGCTGCTGCCGTACTTGTGTACATCCCTGTATGCTTCCCAAGGGAATATTGGAAGAGTGGATGGCTGTAATATATTCTCTCTCACCCATGTACACTTGCTAATCACAGCCTTTATTTGCCAAGAAAACAGACAAACAAACAAACAATGTTGTATTCTTAAGTAATATCAGAAATATTTTGAGAACATCAAAAGTAATGCAAAACTTGGCTGAAGTTGCAATTACATGCTCCCTTCAACCAGGATGACCATATTTATGAGCAGTCATACCTGGAGAGGTATCCTGGCCCCAATACTCCAACTCAATGCACGTAATGTTTCTCTGGCATGCCTCCATTGATGCCCATCTGCTGGAGTGGCATTGTGCCACTTGCAAGGTAATAATACAATTTCACCCAAAGGTACTTGCCAAGCACAAACAGGTTTGTAAGCTGAGCCTTCAAAACAGAGTGCTGTGAAAGATCTTTTTCTCTAAGATCTCTTTGGGAAAACACCCACCATGTTATTCCTATATGCATGGGTTTCAGTACTCAATGGCATGTCCTTTCATATCAAGTATAGGATACACACAATGGAATGCTATTTTTATCCCAAAATAGACAGCATTTCTTGTATACAGTTGGTGAGACAAGTGAAGTTACGGAATCTCAGCAGCAATTAAGATGATATTAATAATAATAAAATAACAATAATAATAATAACAACAGTAACAATAATAATGGTAGTTGCATTACAACTGCATTGCTAGCTGCTCTTGAAGATAGAGTTGCTAAGGAGTTAAAATTTGATATTCATTACCCATTCTCAGTTGATCTTGTATCCATTAAATTTTCACTGTAATGAATCTTAAATTGTAATAAGGAAAAATTTGGTAATTTCCAGCCAAAATAACAGTAATAGGCTGAGGTTAAAAGGCATCTCTGGAGTTTGTCTAGTCCAACTCCTTTGCTCAAAGGTTAGTCATCTAGAGCCAGTTGCTAAGGGCCATGTCAAGCTGGGAGTTGAGTGTCTCTAAGGATGAAAATTTCTCAGCCTCTCTGTACAACTTTCTTCAGTGTTTGACTGTCCTCACAGTAAAAAAGGTAGGTTTTTATGTTTAAATGAAATTTCCTGTATTTCAATTTGTGTCCATTGCCTTTTGTCCTTCCACCAAATTGGCCTAATTTACTTTCTGCTCTCTCTTAAGGTACTCATACACACTGATAAGACATTGAGCATTTGTCTCTCTTAGCCTCTACTCATAAAGATGCTCCAGTGCCTTAATCACCTTCTTGGCCTGTTGCTGGATGAACCTCAGTAAGTCTGTATCTTTCCTTCTTTCTTTTCCATGTAGGAAAAAAATTAGAGAGGCCAAAGCTCAGTTCGGACTTAATTTGGCAACTTTTGTAAAGGATACTAAAAAATGTTTTTCCAAATAGATTAATGGCAAAAGGAAGGGTAAGACCAATCTTTGCTCTCTACTGAATGTGGGAGGGAACTTAGTAACTGCAGATGAGGAAAAGGCAGAAGTGCTTAACGCCTTCTTTGCTTCAGTATTTAGTGGGAAGACGGCTTGTCCTCAGAACAACTGTCCTCTTGGGCTGGTAGATGGTGTCAGGGAGCAGAATGGTCCTCCTGTTATCCAGGAAGAGACAGTCAGAGAACTGCTGAGCCACTTGGATGTTAATAAATCTATGGGCCCAGATGGGATACACCCCAGGGTGATGAGGGAGCTGGCAGATGAGCTTGTGAAGCTGCTCTCCATCATTTACCAACAGTCCTGGCTCACTGGTGAGGTTCCAGATGACTGGAAACTGGACAATGGGATGCCCATTCACAAAAGGGGTGGAAAGGAGGATCCTGGCCTCCTGGAAGGAGGATATAGGCCAGTCGGCCTGACCTCAGTCCCTGGTAAGGTAATGAAACAGTTTATATTGAGTGTCATTACATAGCACTTACAGGATGGCCAGGTTATCAGACCCAGCCAGTGTGGGTTTAGGAGGGGTAAAGGTTGTGCTTGATAAATCTGGTCTCCCTTTATGACCAGGTGACCCACCTGGTGGATGCAGGAAGGGCTGTGGATGTTGTCTATTTGTATTTCAGCAAGGCCTTTGACACAGTCTCCCACAGCATGCTCCTGGATAAGCTGGCAGCCCATGGTTTGGACAGGAGCACTCTTCTCTGGGTTAAGAACTGGCTGGATGGCCGGGCCCTGAGAGTGGTGGTGAACAGTGCTGCATCCAGCTGGTGGCCAGTCATCAGTGGTGTCCCTCAGGTGTCTGTGCTGGGGCCAGTTCTGATCAATATTTTTATTGATGACATGGATGAGGGTATTGAATCTTTGATTAGTAAATTTGCGGATGACACTAAGCTGGGAGTGTGTGTTGATCTGTTGGAAGGTAGGGGGGCTCTGCAGAGAGATCTGGAATGGTTGGATGGACAGGCAAAGTCCAATAAGATGAAGTTTAATAAGTCCAAGTCTCAAGTCCTACATTTTGGCTGCAATAACCTCCTGCAATGTTGTAGTCTGAGGTTGGTGTGGCATCCTGTGACAGCGCCAAGTCAGAAAGGGACCTGGGGGTACTGGTCAACAGATGGCTGAACATGAGCCAGCAGTGTGCCCTGGTGGCCAAGAGGGCCAATGGCATCCTGGCCTGTATCAGGAATGGTGTGGCCAGCAGGAGCAGCGAGGTCATTCTTCCCCTGTACTCGGCACTGGTCAGGCCACACCTTGAGTGCTGTGTCCAGTTGTGGGCCCCTCAGTTTAGGAAGGACGTTGAGCATCCAGAGGTGGGCAACGAGGCTGGTGAATGACTGAGGGAGCTGGGGTCGTTTAGCCTGGAGGAAAGGAGACTCAGAGGTGACCTTATCACTCTCTACAGCTCCCTGAAGGGTGGTTGTATTCAGGTGGGGGTTGGCCTTTTTCTCCAGGCAGCGGTTGACAGAATGAGAGGACACAGTCTTAAATTGTGCCAGGGGAAACAAAGGTTGGATATTAGGAAATTTTTTTTTACAGAAAAAGTGATAAAGTACTGGAATGGTCTGTCCGGGGTGGTAGTGGAGTCACCATCTCTGGATGTGTTTAAAAAAAGATTGGATGTGGCACTCGGTGCCATGGTTTAGTTGAGATGTTAGGGCATGAGTTGGACTCAGTGATCTTGAAGGTCTCTTCCAAGCTAGTGATTCTGTGATTCTTGTGATGGAACAACCAGGAATTGACCCAGCCGACCAGATGTTTCCCACCAGGGCTGTGCAGAGATAAAGGATTACCTCTCTCAGCATGCTGGCAACACTATTCCTAATGCAGCATAGGATACCATTGGTGTTCTTTGCCATGAGGGTACATTGCTGGCTCATGTTCAATTTGTTGTTCACCAGAGCCTCCAAGTCCTTTTGTGCAGAGCTGGGTTCCAGCTGGTTGCCCCTAGCACATACCAGTGCACAAAATCCGGATGCAGGGCTTTGCATTTCTCTTTGTTGAACTTCATGTTCTTGTTGGTCCATTTCTCCAGCCTGTTGAGGTCCCACTAAATGGCAGCCCAACCATCTGGTATATCAGCAACTCCTCCTAGTTTTTCATCCTCTGCAAACTTGAGGGTGTTGCTCTTCTGTCATCCACTTAGCTAGTCACTTCATCATAAAATGCTATCAAGTTTCTGAGGCATGATACCTCGTGTGGAAATACATTCTGTTTATTCCAAATCACCTTATACTTAAAGTGTCTGGAAATGGCTTCAGGAATTGTATGCAAAACTATTTATCCAGGGACTGAGGTGAGGCTGACTACTCTGTAGTTCTCAAAAATCCTCCTTCTTGAAGATATGTGACTTTTGATTTCTTCTAATTATCAGGAAGCTCCCTTGACCATCATGACCTTTAACATAATTGAAATTGGCTCACAATGGCACCAGCCAGCTTCTTCGGAACTTGTGTGGGCATTCTACCAGGTCCTACAGATTTAAGTATGTCCAGTATGTTTAATGTTTCTTAGCAAGATATTCTGCTATACCAGGTAAATAACTTTTCCAGTTGTCCCCACTGGTTCTCACCTGAAGGAAGCATATTTGACTGTGCTGCCTCACAGGTCATCATTCTTGGATTGGAGCTTGCAGTTCAACTTGCTGGAAATACAATAGATTATGAAATAGTAAAATATTATCACAGTTCAAAAATACTACCAAGTGCAAGATTATGAGAGAGACTGTATTCTTACCTTCAGTTTTAGGGTATAGCTTCTTTTCTCAGAATTTATTTTAAAATACTATCCAGGAGGTATCTTCTAAAGCACGTAAGGCATTGGAACAGGGTGCCAAAGGAAGTGGTTGAGTTGCTATTGCTGGAGGCATTTGAAAGATATATACATGTTGCTCCTTAGTGGTGGATGTGGCAGCACTGGGTTAATGGCTGGACTTGATGAGATCTTTTCCAAACTTAACAATTCTCTCCTTCTAAGTTACATTGCAGTATTCAGTATTTTAGATTAAAAATTATTACTATATATATTGAGAAGTTTATATTAAATATATATGTTATAAATATAATGTCAAAAGTTATGAAAATGAAAGTGAGTGCTTTAATTACTAGATAACCAGCTAGTTATCTAGCTTACTGATTTTTACATAGTCATACAGCCCTTCATTGCATATACTCCTGGGCTGATTGTTCCTCCTGTAACATAAAAGGTTACTAGTAAAAAACACGGGAAAAAAAGAGAAGTAGAAGCTGTATTCTCTGTAGTGTAGAATGCACTGCTAAAGACAATGACACATAAGGAGTTCCATTTTTTTCAGGATCAGGTCCTGTATGCCGCAATCTGATCTCTCTCAATCATCCTTATAGCTCATGATTGTAATATTCTTTTATTCCATATAAACTTCGACTCTCTAAACAGACTCAGTGAGGCACAGGAGGCTACAATGAAATGGGTTGCACATCATAAAATGATGGGTTGAGAGGCTGAACATTCTTGTGTATTCATTTGCAATCCACCCCTGTGGTTTCAAGCTTGAGAATGTTATCCTATCAATAAGTCTTCTTCAAAGCTAAGTTTTTCAAGTTGGACTTTAAAACTTCTATTTTGCCTACTTTAAGTGAAAAATAAAGACAAATGTGTATTTAAACCTTAGTAGCCATGGAATGTGAAGAGGGTGGTATAACTTCATATCTGCGTATGCACCTTCCTCACTAAAATTCAAACCACCACGCATTTAGGAACTTGCATCCTTGAATTTTTCTTCATAAATATATTTCATGTTTTGAGAGAAGACACAGATATGTATATCTTCCCTGCATAACTTTTAACAAATTTTTATCCTACTTGGTTCATTCAGATACTGACAAGCAAAAGGAAATTTCAAGATTTTGTAGTTTGGGTGTAGAAAACACTGTTGTTTTTCATGGCTCCATCACAGAAAATCTAGAACAAAACTCCATATATGTTAAATAATAATAATAAAAAAAAATCTGGACAGGAAAGTATCACAGGAATGAACTAAAGACTGAGCAGGGCTTGAGAGGAGAAGTCACTCATTAAATGCAATAACTGGCTCTCCAGAGATGGAGAAGGCATGCGTTCTTTGTGGGGAACTGGATGTAGACCCTTGATCCAGAGACTACGAAAGCAAGCTATTGAACACATTTCCAATTATGGCACCTTTAGTAAGTGAAAAAACCATGTTTTCAAATAAGAAGTACAGAAAAAATAAGAAATTAATTTGTTCTGTATGTAATAATTGATGAAATTCCAAGATTTTCTTGCATATTACATTTATATTTAAGTAAAGGTGAGAAGATGAATTTGAAACAAATGATATGCAAAAGATGGGTTTTGACACCCTTGGACCTGTAGATTTGGTCTAACCCAGCTGACAGCACACATTCCTTTGTCTAACTTGAGTAAAAAGATACTATTTGTATATTCTGTAGCCTATCTAGAAGAAAAATTAGAAAGAGGATTATCAAGAATTCTGATTAATTCAAACTACCATGTCAAATCATCAACAGTGGCCAGTTTGGCAGCGGTCCAAAACAAGAAATTCTGCAAAGTTCTTAGCAGTACTTAAAATGGAGGAAAGGCATTAACAGAGGGAAGAAATTAGTCTGGGGTAAAAGGAAGGGGGGTAGTGGTGATGGAAAGGTTAAAAGAAAGGGAAAAATGTGATGGAAAATTATTTTGTTTAAAAGTTGGCATTTGGTATTTTCAAAGGGCAAAATGTGTTTTTTGTTTTATGACAAATGAATGTAAAAATGTGCATGCCTTGTGGCCTAGAGGACAAAACAGTAGGATCAATGTTCTTTTTGTACTCTATGAAGCTTGAGATTAAAGTCCCCAATGATAAACTGAACATTCTTTAAAAGTGACCAGAAGCAAACAGTGTCTGTTTGCTGCTACTTTATTAGAAAGATACCACTGAGAATAGCTAAGAATACTATTTGATCTTAAACAGGTTGACCAAATTATTGCAGTTGGCTCCAGTACATGAGATGCCTTCTGCAAATTATTGTTTCTGGTTATAAACCTTTATAATATCTCAGAATGAATTATGTATGTATTTCATGTTTTCTTTTCTTTTATCAGCCTTGATGTTCTCATTTCAAGTTTCACCCTAGCCTCCTAATAATGCAATATTGAGGCCATTCAGACACTAATTATGCCTCCATGGCTTTCTTGAAATGACTAAATCAGCATCAGTTCTATAATTATCATGAGTAAGTTTGTATCTGTGCCTCACACCACATGAAAAGCACAACTTTAAATGATTTATGAATATATGCATCTGTAACATTGAATGTGTGCTTTCTAATACTATACATACAAGAGGCATAGAAATACTTCAGACATAGGTACACCTGTATGTATGTTCTCAGCTTCACCGAACTCTGCTGGGTATCTTACACTAACACAACCTGATTGTATAAAAATTATTGCAATGTTGTTTTCTTAATAGACATGTGTGTGAGATACCATCAAAAATGCATATATTTAAGCATCCTGAATATTTTAAAAGAACAAAATATAAGCAACTGTTCATCAAGACTAGTGTTCAGACTTGAAAATTTCTTAATTTTCTTTATTTTTATATAAATTCTAGCAAGAATGACTGGCAGGACAGAAAGGAGTATGCATATCCAAATGCAATTCCTCTATATTTTCATTGTTTCTCCCTTTGAATTATTAATGTTGCCAGTAGTCATTTGTCAAGAAATCAAGATACATATACTATAGTGCTGCAGTTCTGTATGTTTGTAAACTGTGCTGCATAATGCTTATATTTCAAGTAAAAGCAAAACTAAGAAAATATTGTAAAACAAATAATATTCCTAAATTTTTAATAACAAAGTTGTGAAGAATAATAAACATACAACTTCAAGATAATACATAAAGAGAGCTTATAGACAGCTTTGAGTCACTTATACCCTGCAGAATCACCCTTGCATTTGGGAGCTGATAAAGATAAGTAGACCTGCACAACACAGCATCTTGTGAGATGGCACAGAACCTCATAGTCCACTTTGGTCTCTGATAACAACTGATTTCTGAATTTCTCTCCTCCCTCCTTTCCTCTCTTTCAATACAGATTCTTTGTTTTGTATAAAAAGTTGTGCTGATCACTGGTATTTTATGACCTACATTATTACCCTCTAGGTAGCAGAATGATAGTGCCAAACTAATTATTGCATTGTCTAATTTTAAATCCAGGTCTAGCGAGATTAACAACTTGCACATTAATTCTGAGCATCAACAGTGCACCTAACATAATGCAGTTTTAAATGAAAGAAGCTTGTTCTGAAAACTTTTATAGACTTTCATCTGGATCATCAGCTAATGTAAATTACTACAGCACCATTGACTTCAATGGAATTATGCCAGTCTTCCCAACTGGATGATTTGGCCTCTTTTTTTTTTTTTTTTTTTTTTTTTAAATTCAGTAAATGTTTCTGGTTTAAGCCATGAGAATGTCAGAGGGGAAAACACTGACTTCACTTATAAATGTAAGATCTCATCTACGTAAGCCCAGAACGTGTCTGTTAAACTCGGTGGATTAATTCCAGATTTTTGTCCCTGTAAATGAGATCAGAATTGGCTTGGAATGTGCTTTTGGTTCCTTGACATCCTCCTCCCCCAAAACAAACAGTCCCTGTATAGAGAAGGATTTTTCAGTTCTTCCTAATTAAAATTTAAAAGAGAGAAAAAAAAAAAAAAAAGATAGAAAAAGAAGGACATTCACAGTCATGGGAAGTGTGAAAACTGCTTTGTAGATAGGTAGAAAACCAGACTTGGCAATGTGTCCTTACTTGCTGTTTCATCCTGCTAATTTTTGTGAAGAAACTTATGTGTTGGAAAAACAGAGAAGCTCCCTGTATCTGAATGCTGTCAACAGTCAAGCAAAATTGGATCTAAAATGTAGTTTCGGATCCTAAAAAAAAAAAAATTATTTCATGTACTGAAAAGAGAAACAGTCCTGGATTAAGTGCTGAACCATGTCAATTTAGCCAGAAAATTAGGTAATTGTGTAACACAGTGGGTATAAAGTTTCATTTCATTAAAAAGCTGTTGAATTGAAAAGAGTCTTAGACTATTTAACTATCCTTTCAGCTGCATGGAAAGAAAAATGTCATAAACAATCTACTCCCCATATAATTGCCATAATAACTGGCAAAAAACCATTTAGTTTGGCATATTATATCCCCAGAATCAGAATCCTACACTACCAAAGTTCTGGTCCTAATGGCATCCTCTTCATGGCTGCTGTAGGGCTATGTTGACCCCCATGATAACATTCTGTGGTACTTTGACTCATGTTTAATTCTGATTAAGTTGTGTAATTGTATCAATTTAAGGTCAAGGTCTTGTATAAATTCTTTTGTGAGAACTACTAGCAGGTCTTTTAAAATTAAAAAGACTCACGTGTCTAATGGTCTTATGAGAATAGAATTACAAACTATAATCTTTAAAATAAATTGTAATTTTATGGATACTTATTAAGAGAATTTATTGTATTGGTAATTTGCTTTATTATAAGTACTGCTGCCAGTTTAGTGACTTGTAACAGAAGAAAAGAATGCAGCAGCTACTTATTTTTGTCCTTACCTTTGGTACTGTTGTTTTGAAGTGAGGAGAAGGTTTCTACAGGACATTTAAGGTTTGTGATGTCCTACTGTGAAGTAAGGATGACCTGCAAGTTGTCATGCTCTGGCCCTGATCCAGCAAAGCACTTAAGCGTGTGCTTAACTTTGAGCATTCAAGTTCCATTTACTCCAACGTGATTACTGATGTGCACAAAATTAAGCATATACTTAAGCGCCTTGTTGACTGCAGTCAGTGCTGTGCATTTAGCAAATTTGATCTTTCTAGAGGAAGTTAGAAGAAGAAAGTACAAGTTAGCAAGATTTAATTGTTCTATTACACACAGTGGCGAAGGATGCTCCTTCTAATAGCACAAAACACAACAGTATTAATTTGCTTTGTTAAGTTATTTACCTGCTAAGTGAGACAATATATTTCTTGCACTGGAAGAACAGCATATGTAGAACAGCTGTGTTGCTCAGATTATCTAAATAGAGACGTTTGACTCATTTTTTCTTCAAAAATGTAAAATAAACTTGTCTGAAATGTGGGTGCTTTTGCATGTTGCAAAGGTTTGGGGTTTTTTTTGATATTTGATTAAGGCTCACAAACATGACATTTTTAAAAATTAATACCTAGCAAGAATTAAAAAAATATTTCACTTATTTATAAAGAGTTGTATGTAGAGAATGAAAACGCTTTAGAGATGATTGCGCAGCTAGATTGATAATGTTATTTCAAGATTTAAATACACTCAAATCAACACCAAAGGCAATGTTTAAAACTTTAATAATAAATTATTTTTATATATTGTATTATAAGTCATAAAACTTGTTTTAATTTTACTATTAAAATAATTTCATACTGTGAATATAAATAACATGGTGTCAGGGAGTTACTTCGAGGAAGATATTTGTCTTAGAGTAAGGGAACTTTTAGATATTAAAAGAAAAAAAAGAAGAGTAGAAGTTTGCTTCTAAAGCAACAGAAAATAAAGCCCTGTGGGTATTTTATCAGACATGCAGATCCTATAGCATGTAACTTTTTAGGGAAACTTTTTCATGTGCATGTGTGACTTTGAGCAAGTGCACTATTCTGCTAAATGTTTTCCTCTTTGATTTCAAAGTTGATTCTATTGTAGGGTAAATGAGAGACTTTTTAATGTACATTTGGAGATGAGATAAAAAGACTTTTTGATATTAAGTGCTTGGAAAAAGCACTTGGGAAAAAATTTCAATTTTGCAAGCATACTATTATTTGATTTTTACTGTTCCCTGTTCCACTCCCTCTCCAAAATAAAGTGTTGGGGTTTTATTAATTTATTTTTTTCTTTCTGGGCACTGTCTAAATGAAGTCATTAAGTATTAAGCATTATGTAAAATACATTTCTGCTAATTTTAGTCATTAAGTGTAGGTTCTCTAGTGGGATATTTAGAGTCAAAGTTTCATTGTGAGAACCAGTTTCCAGTTGCTTCTTAGTTTGTCAAACATAAACTGGGCAGCAGTTTTCATGCCAAATATCTGCCTTGGGCTATTCTTTCAAAACTTTCAGCAGATATGGTCAGCTGATTCTCAGAATGCACTGAGGGAAAATCTGGTTTGCCCATGTTAAGAAATTTTTGAAATATTTTGTTGACTAATGGCTTGTAGTCAGACTTGGTGCCTGACAAGTCATATTCCTCTTCCATCAGCCTGTGAAAGTCTTCTTCAGTCGGGAGAAATCTGAGCCTCTGTAAAATTGTTTGCATATTTCATTTACTACTTCTTCAAAGATTCTGTGTGCAGCAGGTGTATTCTTTCCTGGGGATTGCAGATCTGAGCAGGACTTGCTCTCAGTTTTCTCTTTTCAATTGCCAGTGGTGCTGAAGCAAAATACAAAGAGACTAAGTGTGTCCATCAGATGTTCTCTGTCTTCTTCCTGCAAATCACCAGAAAACATGGAATAAGAAGCAGCTTGATTGGAATTCAGAAAAGGGAGACCATCAAGGAAAGTGAAAAAAAGGAAAGCAACTAAAGAAAATGTGTCCAGACACAGGAAAAAGGCACAAGTCAAAGGTCATAAAATGTGATGGTAGTTTAGCACAAGGAGTTATGAATGAGACTGGTATTAGACAGAGGTGCAAATGGGAAGGACTGCGATTGAGATATGGAATCAGGGAGAAAGATGCCGGCACCAAGACAAAGAGATTATTTGTAAGGCCAAGAAGGAGTTAGAGACAGGAAAAACAGAAATAATGTGTCATCCCTGTGTCTTGGTCTTGCTGGACTGTTAAATGTCTCTGAATTTTTCTGGCCTTGTGTGGGCACCACATCCTCCTCTAGTTCAAATAAGAAGGGTTTTTTTTTAAGTGAGAACAAGTTATTAATGTATTTGTTAAGTCAAACTACAGGGATTAGTGTGGTTCTTTACCACTTAATGAACAAGACTGTGGAAAACAAAGGACAGAGAACAAAAGCCTTAAAAACATTCAATTCTTTCTTAGAGTTCCCCAAGAGGAACTTTCTGTATTAAAGCTTGCTTTAAAAAGATGGGGAAATTGTAGTAAAAATGCATTTGTGACCAGGGTAAAAAGTATTAAGCATCAAAATTCAAGAAATGCCAGAAGGCATATGTCTTTTCAGATATTTATGTGACAAACATCTATATATTGTTCTGTTATACAGAGCACTTGCTAAATGAATATTTTTTGTTGGATATTGTGAACAACTTCTCCTCCAGGATTAAAATGGAAAATAGAAGTGACTTCAGTGGACCAATACTTTTATGATGCCAAAAACATCAAATATTCAGCAAGATTGTAGAGAATGACCAGTAAAGGGTTTGTCTAGAAATCTCACTGAAACCAAGGTGATTGATTAATAAAGAAGTGGAAATGTACAAAGAAGAGAACAAAAATATTGGAAATGATATCTCTTTAAAACCCCAGAATCTAACCCAAAGTGGTTACAAGTCATAGAAGATATCAATTTTTACACTGGCACAGCTAAAATACAAAAGTGCCTCTATGGACAGATGTTATCTATATTTTTTTTCTTTCTGACAGAGTCAGGAATTACACTAAATATGGCCTATGGTCATAGAATCATCAAGTGGTTTGGGTTGGAAGGGACCTAAAAATTTGTCTAGTTCCAATTCCCCTGCGATGAGCAGAGATGCCTCCCACTAGAGCTGGTTACTCAAAGCTTTACCAAGCATGGCCTTGAACACCTTTGGGGATGAGGCACCCACAGCTTTTCTGGGTGATCCATTCCAGTGTCTATTTTTCACAGTAAAAAATTTCTTCCTAATATCTAATCTAAGCATACCCTCTTTTAGTTTGAGAGCTCAAGGGATATTTTGTTACATTGGGTATTGGCCAGTACCTAAACCAGCAGGCTGTGTGCTAAGGAGCCCGGGAAGACTTTATGTGTTCCTGGGTTAGTCACTGACCTAAGGCTTAGATGTTTTTGAAGTGAAACTGTGCAAATCAGGGGTATGGCTAGAAGGGATTTCATCCCTTGCAATCTCCTGGGAAGAACCTAGAAGTAATGTGTAACAATATTTGGAATGCATTACTCCTCTGTGTTTAACCATTGTCCCATTGTTTGCTATGAGACTTATATGGCATCAGTTCAACTAAATGTTAGTTGTTAGTATGCAAAACAGAGACAATTACTTCTGATCTATATTTATAAACACTTTAGGGCCACACAGGTGTCATTGCCTCTTGGAATCTAAGCTCCAGCTAGCTGAGGCAGCCATTGCACTCATGCTGACACACAAGACTGTGATCTGAAAAAGCAGCAAGTGAACCTTTAGCTGCAGAGACTGGAGTTCTGCATGATGACCACTCTAGTCAGAGAGAGAAGGGAGGCTCAGGAGGTGCTATCCTGCCACACACATTCTGGAAAAGTCCCAGCATGTGGAACATGGAGGCACCTCAGGGGGGATCCAGGTGGTATAAACATCTGATTTGAGTTGCCTGAGCTCTTAAACAGATTGTGCTCCTCACAAAGGAACAAAGTTATGCATACAGCCACCAGTGACCAAAACTTCAAAAAAAAGCACTTGCAGCCCATTTATTGCAGCACATCTTAGTAGGCAATGACAGCTGTGGTTGCCCCTCATGAGGTCTGAGAGTGGAAGACTGGAGGCATTCCTCAGCACAGAGGGAGGGAGACAGGCAGGAGGCTCTGCCCTGGAGGTCTGCACTGCCAGCACACACGTGCTGCCAAATTTCAGCATTAGAAGAACTCAGACATTGTCTGCCATTGCTCTCATTTACAAATAAAATTCATATTAGTAGTGTAAAACCACTAAAGAATATATCACTGAACACTATTTTTTATAATATAATTCTTAAAAACCTTTACCAAGTAGAAACTACAAAGTTCATATGCATCACATCAACACCCCATAGGAACATAGTTAGATGGTTTTATTTTTTTTCTGTGATTTTTGTTTTGTTTCCACAATTCACTTGGTTTAAATGTTATTAATCTGGATTTTCTGAAAAGGTCTGTGAACATTTTCAAGAATCTGGTCCGAGTTCGGAGTTTGTAACAAAACCTGAAACCAGGGAAGTTTTATGTGGTTTTGAATTTCATTGTAAATGTTTCACCTAGATGTTGAAATAAGCTCCAAAAAACATTCCCAGTTTCAAAGTCTGTGAGAATTTCCCATTCAGAAGGATCAGGACTGGTGGCATTTTAAACAAAGAGTGGAATTTATCCATGTACAGATGAGCCCAACAAGGCCTTCACTTCAGCCTAATTCACATCTCAAAATAAGAACTTAATATAGTATGTAAGTCTTATGTTGACCTGCTGCAGGGAGATGAATGTCAGCCCATACAAACATATGCTGCATGCCTATTGTTTCAGCTTATGCTATTTTAATGTGGCAGGAGAAGCCTGAAGAAAATAAAAATATAGGGATGTAAAATGAAGATTGGTAAATACATTCTTTATTGGTCAAAAAGTTTAAAAAGCACTCGTGTTTATCGACTAATGCCTTATGGTAATTGCCAGTTGTTTTCCTACACATACAAGTCACAGAGCTCTGTAGCTGCACAAGAAATTAATCTTGCTCTTGAGAGAAAAAATGCATAGTGCCATGGTTGGGGAAAAAACAATGGGAAAAGAATCAAGATACATAAAGTAGCAAAGACAAAATAATCCTTTTTATGTTTAAAAACATGATTTTTAGACCAAGCTCATGACCTTGGGATCATGATGACTTAGTGCCTGGTGCTGGCAACACTAGCAGAGGCAATATGCTGTGTTGCAGATTTCAGCATCAGAGACTTCTAAATGTAACCTGTGTAGTTGGGTCAAATTAGGAAATACCGGAGGCTACTGACGTGCTACCTCCATTTGGAGCAGTTGTCTGCTTGCCAAGGTGCCTGCTTAATACCCACAAGCTCTTGTAGAAGGGATGATGCGCAGCTGTGTGCACAGGCAATGGGGTGACCCAGGCTCTGGGCCTGTTGCTCAGAGCCACCCGACACTGAGGGCAGAGAAAAGATGTCAGAAGAGCTCGGTGCAGACTGGACCACGGTGCTGTGGCCGGGTGTCTCACATGCTGCTTGCTCTGGACAGCTGTCTAAAGCTATTTCAACAGACTTCTGTTGCTATAGCTGTGTTGCAAGTTCTAAAAATGGCTCTCTACATCCCAAAATTCAGTTTAACCGTGTTTTCCTGTGTATGTTTTGTTTTACCTGGGATATACTGGGAAACAAAAGCAGCTCCAAACCAGCTCCTCATTTCAGGACACTTTTGTTATTCCACCAGCAGTGCTTTCCTTGTTGCAGCAGTGCTAGAGTTATCCCCAGCTGTCCAAGTGAGCCAGGAATATCTTCCATATTGTAAAAAGCAGAAATCTGCTCTTTTGCTCTGTCTTTTTATTTCCAATCTTTAGGCATAGCTTTGTCACACGGGCTGGCTATGGCCTTCTAAAAGCATGAGAGGTGCCTATTTTCACCAGCAGGTAAAAATCATTTAGGATTAACTAAATCACTGCATGGACAACATCGCCCAGACAGGCCTTTCTGTCCTTTCTTTTCCTTCTCCATTACCGGGTAGGATAGGGACTGGCTGACAGCTCACAGCAGCTTCTGCTGGCAACTAGTTCAGAGTTTTATTTAGGCCTACTGTATTACTGCAAAGGGAAACAGACGGGAAACGAGCCTATTCCCACTCCTCCAGATGCTAATCCCCTGGGACTGGTCTCCCCTGCCTCCTCCAGAGCCTTAACGGCCTCTACATCTTCCATTTTTACTAAGAAAACTTAATCAGTCTCCTTTATATCCAGGACGGACAAACCCTCCGAAGCCATCCACGGCAGGACAAGGAAGAGAGGAAGTGAAACCACTCCAGGACTCTTTTCCCAAACCCCAGGAACAGCATCCGGACAGCGTGACTTCTTCCCCGTTTGAAGGTAAAAATGTACTGATAGTCCCATCAGGTGCAAGCCCAGGAACGTGGATCTGTCTCGTGGGAAGCTCTCACTCCCCTTCCCACAGCTGCGGTGACAGGGAAGCGGGCGCGCAGACGTGTGCGGGGATGGAGCGGGGAGAGCAGGGTGCTGCGGAGCCCCGGCGTACGGGGCTCGGCCGCGCCGGGGAGACCCGTGTGCGAGAGGCAGGGCCCGGTGTGTGCCGCCTGGCCACCGTACGCCTTCCCCGCCAGCACGAGGAGGCTGTACAGCCCGTCTAACAGCCCCCCCGGGGAATCCCTCTGATGCAAGGGAAGTCCCCGGCAGCTGTGGGCCGGGGTAGCTGAGCTGGCTCCCTGCCATCCCCCGCCGAGCCGGGCTGGGAAGTGCGGGGAGAGGGAGGTGTGGCTGCCGGGGCCCCTCAGCCATTGCCGGCTATCGGGAATGCCTCTCCGCGGCTGCTAGCAGCCGGGCTCCGGCGGGCAGCGGCCGGGGCTCCCCGGGAGCAGCGCGGGGCCGGGGCACGGCTGCGCGGCCCCGCCGCCGCCGCTCGGGCCGGGACGGCACTTCCACCCCGGCCATTTTCCTGGGGCGGGAGGCGCTGGCGACCGGCGAGCCCCGACGCAGCCCGCCCGCCTAGGGAAGCGGCGCAGGAGCCGCCGGCCAGGGCAGCCGCGCAGGCCGCTGCCGGCCGAGCCGGGACGCCCCACCGACACCGGGCGGGGAGACGCGGGGCGGCCGCGGCGGAGCGGAGGCGGCCGCAACCGGGGGGAACCTCCGCCGCCGGAGCCAGCCCGCCTGCCCCGCGGGCGCGGGCCGCCGCTAGGCCCCGGCCCCGCGCCGCCGCGCCCGAGGGGAGCTCCGCCGCCGCCGAGGGAGCGCGCTGCCCGCTGTCCCCGTCCCGCCGCCCCGGGGAGAGGGAGCGGGGCCGCGGCGCGGACACCCCGCCGGCCCCCGCGGGAAGCGGCGGCCCCGGCGCGCAGGACCGCGGAGCGCCCCCGCCCCCCGCGCCGCTCCCCCTTTGAAAACTGATCTTTGGCTCTTCGCGTGAAAGTGATTTGAATTTGGCTCGGCGGCGCTCTGCGCAGGCGTCCAGCTGCTGGCATGCTGGCTCCTTGCAAAGCAGCTGTTTTGGGTTTGAAATTCCAACATGGCAGAGGCTGCAGTCAGTCTTCCCTTCAAAAACTTGGAATGATTTCAAATCATAGGCACCTTCACTTAACCCGAGCCCCCATTCATCAGCAAACACATCGGATCGATGCTACTCTAACCTATCGGGTTCTTGTACCAAATCTCCAGGTAAGAGGATCTTCCACCCCCCCTCCCCGCCCCCGCGAACCCCCCCCCCCCAGTCTCCCTACCATCGTTTTAAATTTTATTAAATCTTAAAGATATCCGACACAGCCGCGTATTAATCGCCTATTTGTACCCTAAATATTTTGCCTAATTTGCGGTCGTTTTCTGATACTGAGCACTCCGGTCTGCTTGCCTGATCGTAGTCTGGAAAGTACAGATATACAATCGCATGGTTTTTCCTCCTTGATCATTGCCAACAATAGTAGGCAGATTAAGAGTTCGCGATTGCAAGCTCCCTCCCCACCTCCTCCTCCTCCTCTTAATTGGATTTATTTTTAAGTTGCTTTGAAAATAATAAACTGCAGGTAACGCGGGTCTGGACATTGAGGCAACTAACTTCTGACCAAATAAGTGCAAATAAGAATCTCGCAGAACAAAAGTTCGGTTTAAATTGCTGTGTCTTGGCTGGGGGTGGGGGGGTAGTAGCAGTAGGTATGTCAGAGGAGCTGTTGCAGTAAAATGTAAGCACATCATCTTGGAGGGGGTACAGCGTGGTGGGCGTATTGTTGGCTCAGGAGGGAGAGAAAGATGTATAATTTAATGGTATATACAATCCACTGATCCTATTACTATCCTCCCTGGAGCTCTTGTTAGTTTCAATGGGAGTGAGTGAAATTGACATGGACTTGCATTCCTGGTCATGTGCTTTTTTTCCCCCCTTTCTTTCTTCTCTTGTGATCTGAGATCCCCTTTTTGTTGATGTTGCTTTCCCACTTAATTATATGCATGTAGGTTAAATGAATACCTGACGAAAGGGCCCACGTTTCAAGGCAGTGACATTTGATAGCTGAGAGGAAAAGTGGCTTTAATGAAAAGCAACCTTTGGAATTCCTGCTTGTGAAAAATCCAATTCAGCTTTTTGTGCTGCCAGCAAGAAATGATCAGTAGCACCAGTGTTTATGGTATGTCCGTTTTGGGATCTACTTCCTTTGCATCTAAATAGCAAAGACGAATTTAAATAGCATGATAACGCACCGAGGACTCTGCATGCAAATATTTTGTAGTAAATACTTAGTGTTTAATAGTATATTTTCTTGTGTATATATAAGCATTTTTTTTTTCTCTTGCTATCATTTGTTTATCGTTTCTGCTTCGATTATGGCATTAGTTTTGACCATTGTATTGATCTCAGTTGTAAAACCTGAAGTTGCATGTTACCAGCAGTGCACTATACACACCACTGAACTCCAATGGTATGTAAATTAGTAAAACTCGGGGAGTGGAGAGGGCAAAAACGTGTAGCAATAAATATATACACCTACACGTCTATGTGCTCATACATACATGCCTAAAATGCATATTTTGCTTTTGCAAACTAGTATTTTTTTAGTAGTTTTTTAAACTCCAGCTGCTTTTCCCTCTCTTACTTTCAGTGTAATCATCTGCTAGAGATTCGAACTGATGTGGGGTGAGGGAATGTTATGCATGTAAACAAAATTACTGTTGTGGCCGAATGCTTAATACAATTTAATAAGGAGTATTTTATGCTCAGTTTACAAGTGTCTGGTTCACACTGCTCTGGCCTCAATGCTTAACAGAATGAAATAATCAGGTGCTGAAACTGGCTTTATTTTAATGGTCACTCTCCAGCCCCCGGCGCTGCCCCCTCCTCCAAAAAAGTCAGATAAAATGGAGCGTGGGGAATTTCAATAGAGCTCCTTGTGGTGCAATAGATGCACCTCTAGGTATGCAGTTAAAGCTAAGGAAGTAACAACAAAAGTGACTATTAGTCTGTTTTGTGCAACCAAAAAGGGGGTATGTTCACTTTTAATTGTGTGTGATAGTAACAAATAAGGATGGAGAGAGATCCTAGGAGAAAGAGTGTGCATGTGTGTGTGTATATGTGTGTGTGTTTGGGATAAGGGGGAGGTCTGGCATGTGTGGCTGATGATCTCTCGTAATAACATATCTGAACGCAAGAAAGAAATTGAGAGAGCAGTTGCACAATGTACACTCCTATTTTGGTGTTGTAGGTGACTGTATTGCTAAACATATCCCAGGTGCTATATGATGGGAATGATCTGATTGCATTTTGCATTTAGAACTTGTTGACTTTAGAACGATCAATAAGGCAACTGTTTATTGTAGATGCACGTAATTTGCTCTGAGAAATGTTTTAAGGAGAAGAGCAAGCAAGCGAGAGCGGAACATTTTTTTTTTTTTTCTTTCTTTCTTTCTTTCTTTCTTTTTTTTTTTTTTTTTTTTTTTTTTTTTTCCTAGAGCTGTTGGAGCAAATGTGATTGCCAGATGGGAGATTTCCCTCTGTGATGTTAAAGCTGTAATATATATTCAGAGCAGATTGGACTGCTGCTTGTGATGAGGAGGATATTACATTTATAAATTTTAAATCGGGAATCGGACAGTATGCTGAGAGCTGAAATTGGATGGTGTGGACGGTTTGGACTGTTAAATGCAATTCCCAGATAATAATAATAATTATAGTAGCAGTAATATATGTATGTATAATAAACATGATACTATTAGGCAGCTATATATATTCTATGGTGCTTAAGTATATATTTCCAATATGACTTCTCTCTTTCCTCGCTTCCCTTAAACGTTAAGGATTGAGGGTGATTGGGAGGGGGTGTTTAAGAGCCCACTGTTAGGAGAAAACAAATATAATCGGGTCCTGTTTGAGGAAAAGTTTTGCTAAAATTCTTTCTGCAAATTCATCTCTTTCTGAGTTTTTGTTTTGCCCATGCATGTGGCCTGACAGTGCCACAGTCCTGAAAGACTGGTAAGTGGGAACTAGTCACACTCGAGCAGCTCTGCTGTTGCAAATTAAAAGTGTGTTGTGGTCAGGAAATGAAAGCTACAATGTCTCTTTTGAACAAGTCGTTTATCAAGAGAAACATCTATCAAGCAGTGACTTGTCACATCGATCCTCTAAAAGTTAGGTCCGAAGTGGAAACTGCTTTGATGTTTTTGATCCCAAATTTATAAAATTGAGAAAGCTGGAGAGAGTAGGACTGATTTGCACTTAAAAATTGCTCTGCTCTGGGCATGACAAAATCATCAAGTATATATAAGAGATGGTAAACTAAGGAGGTATCAGATCTTATACCTGATTTTTATATTCACATGAAAACTTCAGCTTTGCCACACAGGCAATTTCTTTTCATACTTCTAAAGATCCTGTCTGCATGACTCTCTCTCTGCATTATTTTGGGGATATTTTCTTGCTTAGGAATACATCTGTTGCTTCCAAATGGAACCTTTTTTTGTTGTCTTTCTGGTGGTATTTATAGAGTTCTGCTTGAGAAGGCAATTTTTTTCCTCTCCTCTCAGTCTTGTTTCTTCTTCTATTTGTAATCTCAGTTTACACCTCACATCCCTGTGAAGCAAAGTTTCTTTTACTGCCAAAGCAGTGTTTATTGCAAGTAAGGTACATTTGAAGGTATCTGTTTGCACAGCTTAAACCATGTTAAGAGTACTGCTAAGTGTGTCTTCCTCTTCTCCTTCTCTTTTTCTATCCATTTTTAGCTCATGAACCATACTTTCATTCTCAACAGGAGCAGTGTATTTCAAATTGAATGTTAAGCTGAGGTTTCAAAGTGAAAAAAACAGACCAAAACAAATTCTGAAACTGAGCCTTTATCTTCCTCTATTTTCAACCATCTAAATTGTTTAGCGACTTCACAAAAAAGTTTTTCATTTTGCATAAAGTTTGTTTTTGGATTATAAAGGAATCCCTTTGAAGAAACAGGGGTTTGGTGTTTGGTTGTTGTTGGGTTTCTGTTTTCTTTTCTGTGGGTTTTTTTGTTGTGTTTTTTGAGGGGGGGGGTGGTTTTTTTTGTTGTTGTTGTTGTTGGGTTGTTTTTTTTTTTTTTGGCTAGGGTATGAGTGAAATCTTCCTTAAAGCAGGATGCTTTGACTTCTTTTCTTCAGTGTCGTAAATGAGACTAACCTTGCTTATGAATACTTGATAGAGACCCATTTGAAAATAGGCAGCTAACAGCAGCGTGGTGGGAGTTTTGGTGAGTGTTATAGTTGCTAATTAATCATGTTTGAAATGAAGGAATCATAGCATGGTAATAAAGGCTCATTGTTGTTTGCTGTTTGTAACAGGATGTGACTCCTACATGAATCTGGTGGGTTTGGAGGTTTTGTTGTTATTTCCTCCCATCATAATTAGATACCTTCACTACTAGATCAAATTGTTTTTATTTATTGCAACATTGTGAAGGTACAGGGATGTTTGCTTATCGTAGAGCATTTTAGAAATATGAAGATTGTATTGTTACTGATGTTTTCATCATATAGTTCATGGGAAAAAATGAGTAGTCTTATGTCGTAAGCTGTTCTTTAAGCTTTTTTGTAGATAAGCAGAGCCAAACATTTTTTGTGGTTTATTTTCTTGATATAAAAAGCCCTACTACTTTTTTTTCCTTATAATTGAAAAATGGCACTTGATGAACTTTTGTGCCCTATTTGCTTATGCGTATGTAAGGGATAGCAACTAAAAATATATTTCAGAATAGTTTGTATACTAGTGCTTTAAAAATTGAACTGTAAAACACTTGGAGGGTGTTTTTGTTTTCTTGGTTTTATTTTTATTATGACTCTTATTAGATGTGTCATCTTTGGGCTTTATTTTTCACCTCTCTATTAATAACTGCTATATATGATGGAGAGAGAATCTCTTTCAAACTACAAAGCTTTAGTTTCAAAATTTAATAAGGCTGTTTTATACTGCATGAACAAGGTTTGGAATCTGCTGTTGTTTAAAAGCTCTGTTTCTTTTTAAAATGTAATTCATAGAGGAGAATTATTCTGTATGGTTCCTGTCAATAAGTTTATTCAATGAATGCATACAAGAAACATTGAATATAATCACTGATCTTTCTGTAGTCTTAATCATCAATTAATAGGCTTATCTCCTTGTTAGGAGTGGGTTTAGTGGTACAGAATCAGCATGAGATCTGTCTATAGGAAACATTTGTATGTTGTTTATGACAGACTGAGTTTTGATCTTGCATCCCCAGATCTAATAATAGAAATATTTGGCTCTTTGCCCTCAATCAATATATCCGTTAACAGAAGAAACTTCACGCAATACTTTCATAAAGTGCTGGATGTATTAATACTAAGTTGATAAATTTAATTACTGGGTTTTACATTGATTCATTGATCTTATGATTGGAGGAAATTGATCTTCAGACATTTCTGAAGTATTGAGGAATATCGTATGTCCATAAAGCTTGATTAATTGATAAATCAGCACTTTTTTTTTATTCTCAGTTATTGATAAGACATAAAAATAAGTGTAAAAAGAATTTGAAGTAAGCTAATTAGAAATCCTCATGTGTTACTAACGGAGCAGATGAGAAGCAGTACTATGGAGGTGAAAAAAATTAAGTTTGAAGTGGAATTGTGCCTGTGGGCCCAATCCTTAACTGGTGTAAAAAATATTTAGCTTTAAAATGAGACAATAATTTTTGGTTCCCAGAATCTGGACCACTCTGGCTTTTTTGTTTGTTTGCTGTTTGTTTTGGTTGTGGTGGTTTGTCTTTTTTTTTTTTTTTCCCCCTCAGTAGTGTTCTTTGACTCATTGGAATCTGTTTTGAATTAGATATTATGGATGTATGGAATTTTAGATAAGCATCTGATCTGAAATGAATAGTATGGCTATAAAAGCAATTTGAAGAATCGTAAATTCAGAATTGCGTATCCCTGATATTGTTGCAGAGCATTAAAATCTTGCTGCTAGAGATGCTATCCTCTAAGTGAAAACTTATCTTCCTTATGGGAAAGATGACTTCAGGGAACTCTCAGCTGGGAAAAGGCCCAGAGGTTTTTTTTGTTCTTGTTGTTGGTAAAATAATAATTAAAAAAATCCAATACCTAAAATTAGCTACAGGGATATTTTCCAGGTGAAAAACCTTACGGGAGTACTTGGCTCCATTTCGGTGAGGTATGCGACCTTTTCACCCTATGTCAATGATATTTTTATAGAGTGCGTAAGAAATGCAAGTATAAAGAAAATTCCTTAAGATTATTCAATTTTTCTTTTTTCTTAAAAAGAAAAAAAGAAATCTCTCAATCAAAACAACATATACATCTCCTTTAATGAAACTGACGAAACTGTATTCCTTTTAAAGGGTGGTAGTTAGTAGAGAAAAACAGAGAAAACCACTTGCCAGATGTTACTGTAGGTTCGACAAATACAATCTTACCCTTCAAGGAGCAGAGGATCCTACACTGGAGGTGTAATGGAGGTCAAAAGAAACCTAAGTCTTTCAGTCCTTTAATAAGTGTACCTGACATCCCCTTGATTGGAATGTTAAAGAGAATGTATATATATATTATGTTTCTTAGAAGATAATTTTTATTTGCAGCAATCTACTAAGCACAAGTGGACTTCACTACTATTGCTTCTAAATACCTGTTGGGGTTGGCCCCGCTGTGTGACAAGTGAGTGAAAATGGGAAGAGAAATAGTTGGTCAGTCCTGGTTACCAAAATCTTGAGAAACTGGGAGAGAGATGGGGCTTTGACAGGTCGGTTTGAGAATGAGAAGAATACAAGAAAGTGTAATCTGCAGAAAGCACCACTGATTAAGGGCATACAGAGATGTCTGCAGTGATGAAAATGTGGAGTCTCTGCTTTCGTTTTGCCAAGCTCTGTTGCTATGAGGTATCGGCACACACAGGATGGTAATAACAGTATTATGTGTCTGTTCCAATAGTGCTTGGAACGGTACCTGTCAAACATATCATAATACTCAACTAGCTCTTTAATCATATGAGGAACACTCCTTACTACAAAAGCTATTGTATTTGTATAATAGAAAGAACAGCCATACATTATTTGAATAATGGACTAAAACTTTACTCTTTAAACCATTTTTTTCTGCAGAGGGGAAAAAGTTTCATGTGTCTTGCCTGTAATTAAAAATAATGCAGCTACAGATGACTGTCATGCCACTGGCTAATTTTTAAATTATTTTTTTCTATGATAGTCTATTAAGTGTGTAGTCTGATATGCCATGAAATACTGAAATAGCAATTACCAGTCATATTATTTAACTGTAACTGAGAAACTCCTTTCTCAGTTCTTTTATAGTGTAGCTACTGCTAGCATGTTAGTTAAATTTCAAATGCCCTGAAAGGTATGTGGACAAAATACTGAGATTATTTTGATATGACAACAAACTTTGGTGATGTAAGTATGTTTTTGTTCCAGATTCCTGGAAATCATGTATTGCCTGGACTTTTTGTTGTCTGTTTTTAACCCTTCTGTATTCTACTTTTAATCTGTCCTGTACTCTTTATTAAAGCATGTGGCTCACCTTCTGTAGATCAATTGCTCAATATATGAAGATGTATGCCACAGTTTATTTTTGTGTGATAGTTTAGAATTGTGTGCATGTGTCAACCTGGTTATAGATTGGTGATGATAAATTGGTTTGAGTAATACGTATCTTATTTGCATCAATACTTTAGCAGTAAGAGCATACTGTGGTCAAACTTCATGAACTAAGATAGCAGTCTCACATCTAATTAAGCAGGATCTGAATGAATGATTTTCTGATACAGGTCACAATTGAGCTTTTTGTTTCTCTTCTTCAGTGTGATAAAATGCTTAAGAGACATTAAGGCATGTTTGAGTAACTCCTGCTAATGTGAAGGGAATTTGAAAATGAATATTGAGAGGAGATGGGAGAAGGGGCTGAACCTGGTGGGTAACGGGGGTTTGTGGCAGGAATGTATCTTCATGTTTTCGTTCAAGTTGGTGGTTTCTTTTTGTTGTTGTGGTTCCCCCCACCCCCGATTTAGAATAACAGCTGTTTGCCTTTTAATATATTGGAAATACCATCCCTATTTTCATCTGAGATTTTTTTATTTTTTGTCTCCTCCATTCTAGCCTACAAGCAAGTCATTAAAAAAAAAAAGCATTTATACAGTGAGCTTGAATTACCACATAATAAAATTGAAAACTGTAGTGTTGCAAAGACATTCTTAGACAGTACAACTGATTTTGTGTGCTTGTCTTCTGGAGATGTGGTAAGGAGAAGAGCCAACAATTATTGAATGACAGCAGAGGGTAGATGGGAATGATAAAATTATATGCAGAAATTATTAATCCATGACAATAGTATCAATATTGGCATTAAAATAGTATGAACTGGTAGCCCTACTGTACAAACTGCTGTGATAGCTGTGTTTTTAGGTGAAAGTAGCTATTTGTATGCCTTATGGCTCAGTGTGGTCGTGTTGAAAGTATGAACCTACTCATCACAGATTCTGAGAAAGTGCAGGTTAACATCCTCTGTGTTCTTTAGACCTGTCTGATTACTTCAGCCTCCTGTGTTGACACAGAGAAAGAAACAGCTAGATTCTATGCTGGAAGAATAAGGTTTGCAGGCGCTGACTGGTATTAGGTATCCCATTGTGATACCTAAACCAAATTTTAAAAAATCAAGCATCCTTTTCAAGTTAAACTTGAGAAGCAGAGAAAGGAACAGCAAAGATGTTTCTGAACACATTTGAAGGAGCACCATTTACTTTCAAAAGAGATCTTTCCCATCACTTGTGGATAGCTCCACCATGAAGAGCAATATCAAAAGATCTCAGAAAAGTAACTATTCTTTTATGTCTTTGGGAACTCAGATGCTTACAAGATTGTTTCTGAGGAAGAAAAGAATTGATCCTATTTTCAGTCCCTTGTTGTTGGCATTTGTGGACCACATGACTATATACAGTAGTGTAGAAATATACTCTCTGTATGTGGATACAATTCTGTTTCCCTTTGCAGCTCTAAAATAACAGTGCAATGTGGCTGTATGAAAACTCAGTTTGGACAATGTTTTATTAATTTGTTTGCACTCTATGAAATTGTTTTATTTGATATACATATGGAGTTTGCTGAAGGTTTTTAAGCTTAATAGATAGATCATGTGCATAGAGAAATTAAAATAGTCTGTGTTATTTTTTTAATAAAAATATAGACTTAAAATTACCTGTGATAATTTGTGAACTGGATATCTCCATTCAGTCAGAAAACTGCTGGGTTTAAACATCATCAAATTAAAACCATCAACATTCAGTTATTTTTAATATGGAAGATGACTATAAATTTATTAGCTCTTCAACTGAATTAACACTTGATTTACAAAATTAAGCAGTTATGTATTTACTGATGTTATATCTTTGTATCGTAAGGCTTTATATTAACTTCATAACTATAGTGGTATTGTATTGAGCATACTATAAATAAGCAGATATTTCATTTTAAAGATAATAATTTTTCATGTGTTCATAGAATTTCTGATAATTTTTTATTTCTTGCTCTTTGCCTTCAATAAAAGCTGTAATAAGTGTATTTTGGAAACTGTTCATGCTGCAATTAACCTTTCTTAATCATTGATTTTCATTTTGTTCTTTGCCTTTCATTCATTGTATTTCATACTCCTGTCCTGTGTAGGCATTCCTTATACTACAATACAGATTTATTTTTCCACTTTCAGTTTAAAAAGCTGTAATGGTAACATGAACCATGATGGGTAACCATGTTCATCCCATCAAGCAATGTTATTCAGATTAATGTCAGTAAACCCTATATAATGAGGGGTATAAGGCATTTTTATTCAGCCCCTAGCATTTGTCAGTGTGGCAGTCATATCAAAGGCACATCTTAATATGCCATGAAACACATGGTTCAGTAAATATCAGAAGCCTTTGTTTTTTTTAAGTTACATACAGGTAAAATATATCTCACTACAAGCTGCAGGTAAAATATATCTCATCATGTACTTATAGAGACTGTGAATATAAAGTGCCTTAATGCATGATGTATTAAAAGTTTTCACTAGTTAAAAATATTCACTTTTAATGTGATATGTTATCCATACAGTACAGAATAACAAACTGGCACTAGTATTTATTTGGAGTAATAATTTTCAGCACTAAGTAAGGAAAGGTGTTTTGTTATTGAGTAATTAGCAAACACCATCCCACCCCCGCTTCCCCAGAATGTCATCTGCTTAGAAATTGTAGAATTCACTGCTTTCATTCATGACAGGCAAGTCCTTTTTGGTTAAAGTGACTGTTCTTCTCTGTTTCAGAGCATTATAACAGCTGCAGTTTGAGCTTGAAGGGTCTGAGAGGCTGAGATAACATCACGAATAGTATTGCATCTCATAAAGTGTAATTCAGCTTTCCACTTTTGGGTGCTTGGTTGTCAGAGGCACAGAGTCCCTGCAATTTCTGTTGACTTTGGATATGCAGGTGTACAACAAATTTTAGAAGCTAGGTATTAAAAGGAATTTCCCCAGAAAATGGTAGGCATTAGCTTTATTTGTACTTCTTAAATGCTCCAATCTCCCTCTTGAGGTATTAATGCTGTATGATAGAAGAAATAGAGCTTTTGATTTTTCCTGGTGGTCATAAAAACACATTTTAAATTCATCAGGACAAAAGTACATGCATTAATAAAGGTATAAGGAATGATTCATTTGTCATTTTGCTCAGAGGAAACTTTAAATTGTTTGTTACTTGAGTAGATATTCCAAGGAGCAAAATGCAGAGTAGGTGATGCTGTTCTAATTGCAAAATCTTCCTTAGTTATCTTCTCCCTCCTCCTGATCCTTCTCCCTTTCCCCTCCCCCTCATGGCTTTTTTAAACAATTATGGGCATTGTGCTCCTTAATGGTGCATAGTTACTGTAAAGATAGATGTCCTCAAATAATGAGTTTCTAATAATAATCAGAGGCACTTAAATTAAACTGGTTTTGTATAAAAACCTTACAGTGTGAAAAAGTACACCTAAAATCCTGAGATATATTTACAGGAGCTAAGCCTATTTACAGAAAACTAACCAAATTTTGTATCTGTACATGTATGTGGGGCGGGGGCAGTAGAGGTGTATTGTTTGTGTGTGCCTACCTTTTTGTCTACCTACTTTAAAGGCTTCAGAAGTTTTTTTTTTTTAAGGGGTTTTTTTTGTTTGTTTTGTTTTGTTTTTTAAGTACGGATTTCTATTTTGCTTTCTGCTAACAGAATATGTTTTAAAATCACAACATACTAATTAGCTTCTATATTTACACTGGAAATCTTGCATCCCTTCAAATGACTTCTACCTGTACTCTTCTTTCGATCTGTTGCTTCTCCCACCTGCCATCCTCCTCCCCCACTCCCTGTGAGGTTTATTACATTATATTTGTTGCTTTCTTCCTTGTTCCTAAGTTCTGAAGGCCAGTAAATGAAAGTGATAAGTACAGTAACGGGTAATTGTTACTTGAAAGAGTTGTTGCTATATTGGTTGGGAATAGTATCTTTCCTAACAGCTACTGAATCAGCAAGGCTGTACAATACAAAGAGCAAAAAAGTTTAAATTGTTGTTTAGAAATACATATGCCATTTGAATGGAAACAAACCCCCAAATCTCCCGCATACCTTTTGGGGTCTGGAGAACAAAAGCTTACTTGTACGCTCCAAATTCCCCTGGGCCTTAATTTGCAATACCATTATTTAAGCCTGGCTGATACAAACCCATTGCAGAGAAATAGAATCTCTCCTTCCTGGCTTTTCAAAGCCATTCTATGCCCTCTTCTCTCTGTCTACCTACATCCCCCAACATTCCCCCTCTTCGTTCCCAGCCTCTTGGACTTACCCTGCCACTGTGAAACTCTTTTGTATTTGAAATGTAGTAAACAGAAAAATAGTGAGCTTCTTAAGACACAGAAAATGGCTATTCTGCATGGTTTTACTGACATCTTTACCAACACATATGTAATTCATCTCCTGACTAAGATTAAGGCTATAATCACTTTAATATCTGTTGTGTCCTCTACCAGCTGACCTGTAGTCATTTATTGCAAAGGTAAGAGCCCCTAGTTTAATAAGTTATTTCTTCTCTAAGTCAGATCTTATAGAAAATACTAACCATAAAGTGAGGAGAAACTTATGCCCACTTAACATGCTCCTGGGGTGCCAGGCTCTCTGGCTCTCATCTTCCTGGTACAGTACTGGCATTGTCATGCTCAGCTGGAAGCTGTTCTGAAACAGAGCTGGGTTTGGATGTAATCCCTAACAGCTGAGAGTAAATACAGGCATCACTGTAGCTCAATGCAGTGTTGAGCACTACAGCTGTATTTATTTTGCTGCTAATAAAATGGCAGCCTACTTTGTCATTAGGAGCCTTGTCTTTTTGAAATAGCAATTGAGGTGCAGTACTGAGTGTTTGAGTTAGTGGAAAGAGCTAAGAAATAGATGAACTGCATTCCTGACTGTGGGTGGAAGGATGGTGAGTAATACATGCCTTGGCATGGCATCTGCCAAAAGCATTTATTTCTCATTTCCCTCCCCCCCACCACTATGCTGTTCTAGTTTTGAAAGGTGTAAGGTATTCTGATAAGCAAAGAAAAAAAAAAAAAAACGGAAAATTGAGAAATACTTCCAAGCAAGTCATTATAGTACATCTTCTCAATGACCGTTCCCCACACTTAATTTAATTAGAAGACAACTGCACTGGAAAGCTGGTCATTTTAGTTGCAGTTAACGACTGGTTCTCTCCTACCCCCACTCAGAACCGATTATATGCCACGTCGTATAATGTAATTTCTACAAGAAAATTAAGTATGAATAGGTATTGTGTAGCTTCAATAATGAAGTTTTCATGAAAGATATTAACTTATCATTTAACTATGCTTTTAGAGGAGAAAATAACTGTTTTTCTTCTGGTGTTTCTTTTTTTACAATATCAAACAGAAATACTACCCCAGTATCAAATTGGGCCATTTTCTAAATTTTTTAAGCAAAAAACTGACTGCATTGCTAATAATATGTTCATTATGTGGTAAGAAGGCACTGAAGGAAGTGAAACCTTGTACACGCATGTTCCTTATAGGATAATTCTTTTCAGGAGGGATTGCTGTTACGTTGTAATGTAACTTACTAGTGTATGTTTTTGGAAATGGTGGGCATGGCTCGATGCTGGATTTCAGTCAAGAAAGTTTCCTGGTTAGCTGTGATAAGACTTACTTGCTGTTGGTAGAAAGATAATAAGGATAAAAATAATCTATTTAAGAAAAAAAAATCTATCCATTTGCATTTGTCCACCAAATTCTACTTGGTGATATTTGTTGGGCTGAGCTATTAAGTGTTCTGTGGACTGTGTTTCAAGTAGTGTATGATTGACTCGGTATATTAGAGCCTTTTATTTGCTGCCAGTGCAAAATTTAACCCTAGTTTTACCCTGAGATGTTTTTCCATTTAAAAATATCCACACTTCATGAGTGCTCTTGTGGGTGATAAAAAAAAATCATTGTTTTTGTTTGTGAGGTGTCTCTTTATTAGAGTAAGAATAACTTACTGAACTGATATTGAATAGATTTTATTTTCTTATGTTGGTTCCAAAGTTCAACTAAGGGAACTGATGTATCATCTTAAAATTTTAAATCTACGTTTTATGCACTGTGCCAAAGCACCCATGAGCTCATTAAGAAAAGACTTTTTCAATTATATCTTGTGTTTATGCATGTATTTGTACTTGACAGGAATCCTTTAGAGATTGGGTTTGCTGTATTAATGCTTACAGTGTATTAGAGTACATAAAATATGGTAGAGATGTTAGTGAAACCATGCAAAATAGCAGTTTTCTGTGGTTTAGAAGCTCACTCCTTTTCTGTTTATTACATTTCAATACAAAAGAATTTCACAGTGGCAGGGTAAGACCAAGAGGCTGTCCTTACAGGTCTAGTGCTGGTAGCTTCCGCTGTATTTTAGTAGCTGCTGAGAGTTCCTTGGCCAGACATCCAGCCTCTAGAGGGCACAGCAGTAATCTCCACTGCCAGACCCTCAACTGCACAATCATCTGCACAAAGTTTTAATGCTGGCACCTACAAATAGAATTCCACTTGTATTGCATTAAAAAAAATATCTGTTTTCATCATTATTCCTGGAGTTTTGCTAGAGTAATTGATTTCCTTTTCTTTTTCCTACTTTAATCTGGGTAATGTTTCTCTATTTGCTTTTTTTTGTTTGTTTTCCCCCTAGTGGTGATCTCTGTGAAAGTAGATTCAAATCCATTATATTGCTGACTTGCAGATACTACTTCACCCAGTAGAAACATTTCTTTAGGTATACGCTGCTCTTTGCTGTAGTAAAGACTACAGAAGCCAGTGCAGACCATTTGAAACTTCCACAATTAGGAACTAAAATTTCTTATGTACTAAAATATGGATAATAAATAATCCAGGTGGGATAAAGCCCAGTTAATGCTACTGCAGTCGCATAGGTTCAGTTGCTCAACGCTTTTCTTTTGTTAGACGCCATATTATAGTTTATTTTTATTCTGCTATAGATTAGTGTTACTAATGTTGATATTTATGTGAAGTCATATTTGGTTTTGAGTTCACTGTGATTCTCTACGTGAGTATATCACTATTAGCAATCAGGTTTTCAATAATTCTAGTTAATCTGATGGTCTGCTTTGAAATTTCCTTAGATCTCCTCATGTAGAACAAAAAAAGCAAATATTCCTGGATTTGACACCAGGAATAAAGACATGCCCCGATTCATAGTTTAGTTTTATTCTAAGACTTCATGTTTATGGAGAAACACATATTGAAGAAAAACCCATTGCAGAGTGTCATTAACCTCATAGACAAGTTTTCTCAGTAGTGGTATAAGCTGGGCAATTTCTGCTTGAGAAATTGCATAAATACAGCATTTTAGCTGTCTGTTTAATGATGAGTGATAAAGCTTTACATCATTGCTGGGTTTCTACATTTCTGTGCAACATAAAAATGGAGGAAGGTTATGGTCTTATTTTGTAGGTCACCTTGCTATACTCCGTTCCCATTTCCTAACCTTTTCTTCAAAAATAATTAAAAGTTGCTTGGTTTGTGAAGTGTATGGTATCTGCTTTATGGGAGGTATTAGGCCAAATTTTGGTGGGGTCGTTTGACAATAACCTGTGAATAGTTTGGAATATTTAGGTAGTATGTTCCCATATTGTACCAATTCCATTTCCAAAGTTTTTCATTGCTTCAAAATGTCAAAGAGTTTTTGTTAGTCTAAGAATAATGATAGTTTATGGCAATGCAGGGGAAAAATTTCCAAGACAGAGTGCAATCTGTGGAAGTGCTACATCAAGCTTCTATGTCTTCATCACCTGTGACCAACAGACAGTTAACTTACTGGAGAAATAACTGTGACATTGTTTTGTGATTCATCTAATCCACTTTTTCCCAGGGGGCTGAGACAGTCACTAGTGTCACTTCAACCTTGGCACACACCCAGGTTTGCAAACTTGGTTCTTCATTCCGTTCTGTAGGGTGGAGCTCGGCAGTAAAACTGCCCAATGTACTGAAACCTCAACGAAAAAAGGATGTGTTACGCTTGGAGAGTGTCATGATCAACTCCTTTACAAACCTGATCTCTGCAGGGTTAGGTGTACTCTTATGGAAATAGGTTGGAAATATAGTTAAGATACCTGTTCAGTCTTAAATAACCACTTTTTTTGATGACATAGTTGTTCACAGTCAAACACGGGCCCTGTTGTTCTGCCTGAGAGGGAGCATTCTTTCTTTGCTAACTGCTGGTAGAGGATTGGTATTGTCCAAGTATATCCCTTACTTTTGTCCTCCAAACCCAAATATCTTCAACCTTTTTCTTCCACCCTGTCTAATTTGTGGCTTTTACAGCTAGTTCTAAAAGCCAAAACCAAATCAGGCTTCATTGAAGTTATTGGGAGAAGCAAGCATGTCCTAGAGCCAGAAATGGAACGCAGTGCCTGGGTGCTGGTGGCATGCCTGATGGAGAGCCTCTGCCCACGTCATCTGTGGCATCATGGTGGCAGGCAGAGCTAGCTGACTCTTGGATGGTTGAAAATAGCAGCAATAAACGAATATGATGTGAATGTATTGATATAGTTTATAGGATTTAAAAAGAAAAAAGAAAGTTATGTTGGGAAAATAATTCCAAGTCAATTTTCATGGGGAATATTATAGCACCAAGCAAGTCCAATGTAAGCTGAATGACAGGTCGCTGACTTTGGTTGCTGGATGTGTATGTCATGTCTTTTGTCTGAATTTAGAAAAATGTGAATTTTGTCCTTGTGCTGGAACATTGTACCCCTTAAACATAGGACAGAAGAGAAGAAAGCAAAGGATTTTTTTTCATTCCTGAACAAATGAAAGCATGAAGCAAAGCCACCTTGATTTTAAAATTCAGGCTCTAAATCTCTCTTTAAATCATTTTTAATAGCCACTAAGTTATAAATCATGTAAGCAATTACATGAACACAGAAGGAGTGGGGCCTAGCCTCAGCTTCAGCCCCAGATGTTTCTTGACTACAATAATAGCCCAGCCCAGATATTTACAGCTTAATTTCTGGTCATGTGCACTTGTCCATAAATGGTTCCTTTTCCATTTCCAGTTCAACAACAGAACAACTTATAGCAGAGCATGATTCAAATTTGAATCATGGCAAAATGTGAATAGAGACAATTTACCTCTGGAAACTTTCAAGTTCATTTCCAATATTTAAAATGTAACTCTTGAACAGAGAATGATAGATCGGCCTCCTTTCAAATGTTGTGTTCTTAATTTTCTTTTTTTTTGTGTGTGTGTCTATAGTTGTATATAAAGTCTGGTTTTATCTATTCCCATTTATTAATTTTTTTTGTTTATCTTTGCTGCAGTTCTGAGCAGAGACTTTTTTTTCCCTGCTTTTAATGTTATGCCATCTAGCATGACTTGCATTGCAAGCCAGTGCATCTAACCTCTCTGCTCTCTCCTTTCCTGTCCTGTGTACTGCTCCTCCCAAACAGCCCAATGCTTGAAACTAAACAAATTGAAAATAATGATTGGTAACCATCTGCTGTGCTGAAATTCCACGTACAGCAGTTAACTCCATTTTACAAAACAACTTCAATCTAGTGAATTACAGTGCAGTTCTTGGTGGCAGCAGATAGCAACAAGCAGTTTTGAGTTCCTCTGGACAAAGCAGTTAATGTAGGGAGCATTATGCAGAGTCATTTGGTGGTATTGGCATGGTGGGGAGATGCTTGTGCTATCAGACAGTTCGGAGTAATGCATTTGAAACTAGAGAGAGTCTGACCATGGCCTAATTGTTTCATCTGATTAAAAAAGAGGCTGGTCCATAAAACTGTGCTGACAGGCGATCTTTCAAATCTGTACCCTTTAGTTTGGTTTTCTGTTTCTGCAGCTGAGCACAATATGATGAGGAACATGTTTGGCTTTCAGTCATTTCCACATGATTTTTGGAGTGTCCAATGAAAACCTTAACTAAAAAATTAGGTTGTGTAGCTGATCAAAATATACTGAAGAATAATAATTAATTATAGTTTTTCTATTGGAGAAACTTTTATTGATACAGAACTGTTACAAGAAGCACTCTAAAAGCAATGGACTGCCAATCAGCAGACATTCAAATAATGACAGACTACGATGTAATATTAAAACAGGCACCATTATTATCTGTGTTTTTAACTCAGTTTCAATTATTTAAGTTTAGGTTTTGATTGTGTGTAAAGAAAGTTGCTTAAAATGGGCAGTATATTGAGTTCAAAGGACTCATACAGTTCATAAATTCTCTGGTGTCTACTGGATTTTTCATCAGGGAGACTTCCAATAAAAATGATCTATTTTAGAAATAATATTGTTTAGTAGGTTGAAATGTGGTGTAATAAAATTAGACCTTCAGTCTTCTAAAGTTACTACTTAGATGGCACCCTTGGGATGGTAAAATGGCTGTATAAGCAGATGAATCAGACAGTTTCACTGATGGATACATTTGTCAGTCTCTGTTACAGATATAATATATTCTTATATCTGTAATCCTGACACTGTTACATCCAAATGAAATCAACATGAGGTTGTCATCTTTAAGCAAATATGTTAAGTGTTGTCTTTTGTGCTTTGGATTTGAAAGAAAGGGGCCCAAGGGAGCCAGCATCATGCAAATGGAACAAATCCCATTTCTTCTGAGCTGTGCTGTTTCCCCCTTCATGGCAGCTGGCTGTGTTATCTTTGTGTGTTTCTCTGAGTGCTGACAATTCTTTCAGTGATCTAAGTTAGGGCACATTAGAAAGTGGAAGCAGCTGTCTGTCGTTATACTGAGAGACGTGTTTGCTCTACTGCAAAGATGAAGGACCATGAATCCTTGACACACTCTCTCCCCCCTCCCCCTTTACTTTCCAACATGATCAACATTCAGACGCACAGATTGTCTGCTTGGACAGTTTTTTGTTCTGACTGACAGCATCTGGCATAGACAAATTTAAAAATACATAGCATGCCATGCTTGGAATTGGAACATCCCTTCTTTATTAATCTTCTCATTTAAACCATTCATTTACATTTCAAGAAAGGTTACAGCATGATGTGGTTGAAACATTTATTTTAAATGAATAACCTCCTAATGAAATACCTTGAATGAGCACCAAACAGTCAGTGTTTATTAAAAATTACACCTGATTAGTATGGCCTTGGAACTGTAGTGAAGACATAAGATTTCCCCATTGTCTCAATCCATAACTAAAAAAAAAGAAAAAAAATTGTTTAGCATGTATAATTGTAATCTTTTATTTTTTTTTTAACCACAGAGCTAAATGAGACTAGTGTTTTCACTTGCAACCCTCCATCATTTTCAAGAGTACTGTGTTATAAAGGATAGCCTTTAAAATGCTGTTTCTCTAATTAAATCTGGTTTTGCTAGAACAATACATTTAAAGGAAATGCCTAAATAGAGCATTGTTTTCTTTTATTCTGCTAAGGCATTTATGATTTCAGAGACAAGATGCTTTATGATTTGATGTAATCTGAAATCCTATAAATATTTTTTTCTACTGGGAAGTATTCCCATATTTGTATACAGTACTTTACTAGTAAAATAGAACTGAAATGGTGGACCACCCACTAAAATGTTTATGCACATGTACATTCTGTGCACTCTCATCTTCTTGATCCAGGTTAGCAACGCAGACATGCTTGTCTAGCATTTATGTAAAAATAATATGAAAATTGGCTATACCACTCAGAATATGGACTTGAGTCCATGAAGGGAGGGGGAAAAAAATCTCTTCTTGTACTAGGCATTTTAGATGCTTTATTGCATTGCAGCTTTATCTATTTGCTGTACATTAAAAAAAAAATCTTCCAGAAGGAGTTGTGGGGGGGGGGGGAAACCAGTATTATAATAAAATAGAGGACTGTTCAAGTGCTTGGCAGTAAATATGTAAAACAAGTATCCTGGCTTATTTGGAAAGGGAAGAGAAGCTGTAGCAGACAGGCTCAATTAACAATTGTAAGCAGGAGAGGACTTGTATGCGTTCGGTAAATGTAGGAGAGGTCATTTGCTTTAGGATAAAATCTGACAAATTTCAGTTTTAGACATAAAGGCTGGAATAAATATGACAAAAGATTTTCAGTTGCACGTCAAGCATTTTGTATTTGCAATGGCCATTTACATTTTTTTCTCAGTGAATAGATTTCTTTTTTATTAATGTTTTCCTGAATAATATGTTCTTAAATTAATTAACTGTGAAACAAGCATTTTGGGACAATAGGAATTTTAATACAAGTTCAAAATACAATTCTGCTTTTTTAAACATTCTTTTAGTAATGACTAATCTATTTTTCTTTTTCTGAAGAAAGCACTAAGATGATAAGTTTTCAGTACAGCTTTTACTATGCTAGTTATGTGTAGTCTGAGAAGTGAAATCAAATTTTATTTTAAATGAAATCACATTTTTCCCCCACAAACTGTTCTATTTATGATAAACTTCTATTTTTCTTTATTTTTTTAATGACTAGTTATAAAGGCTTGTACAGATATGCATCTGTAAGCAAACTGGGAATAGGTTAGAGAACACAATTCCCTGGTGTAAAAAGCAAGGTTTAGCAGTAATGCTTTTAATCTGGACTTGTAGAGGATTCGGGAGCATCCATAGATCTGCTTCAGTAATTACCATACCCCAAGTGGCACTGGAAGAGACATTTGCCTAAAAACTTGATGTCTTCATTACACTGTTTACATTTTAATTAGAAACATGAAAATTAGTGATTCATATGGACAACTATAGTTTAAGTGGGTTTGCTCGCTATCCAATAAATCAGAGGGGGGAAAAAAAGGAGGTGGGTAGGAGGAAAAAAGGCAACCCCAGAACCTGCATCTGCAAGCAGCAAACCCTCTCAAGCCTTACAGTTGTAATAAACAGTTTACTAGGAATCATTCATGGGAATAATGTGTTGGTATTAAAAGCTGGTTAAAATGTGGTTTGTATTTTATCAGAGAGGAAATTTCTATGTAAATCAGAGACTGTTATTTTAAAGGTGATGCTAATTGCACTCGGTGTTACATGTATGTGATTGGTGTGTGTGTAGGATACACATTTGTAGCTTCTGTGTGTACATAAATGCGTACATTGTAGCTATATTAAGGAGGAGAATTGGTGTGGGAATATTTTGGCAGTGCTGAGCACTACTTATGGCTGCAGGGCAGCCAGTTTAGCCTGTTTCAGTATGTCTCCATAAATACATGTAAACATTAGTATATTTGCACACAGAGATGCCTATATACAAATACACATATGAGCACGCACAGAGGCAAGTAAGGAGATGTGGATAATTCCCCGCTGAATTTTGCATGTACCTGTCAGCACCAGTGGCCTAAAACCATTTGGTCCAGGAGTGATGGAGGGAAGCAGCGATGCCTGTCAGTGTCCCTGCCTGAGTCAGCAGCATGTCCACCGCCTGTGCCGGGCGACAGTCACTCATCCAGCCCTGCCCTCCCCGGGGGCTGCCGGCCTCCTCCGCACCAAGGAGAATGACCCCTCTGTCTGGCACGCTCAAGATCCCGAATCGCACCGCATCGGTGTGCGAGTTCAAATCCCTACTCCTGAAGGCAGAGCTGGGATTCCAGCTAATGACTCAGAGATACAGAGGGTCAATGCACTGGTGATCTGGAGTACTGAGCCATTGCACCAGCTTAGTTGTACTTTTTTTTTTTTTTCCCCCTCCTTCCATAACTTACTGTATTACTCGCCACATCTCCACCCCCATTCCCTTATGATAAAAGTGATGATATGCAAAACTGTGTTTCTTCTTTTAAGAGTACTTAATGGGTTGTATTTCTTCAGATTTTAGTTTGATCCACTTGATTAAAAAAGAAATGTTTTGCTTGGGGGGACACGGGAGAATTGTTTTCTACACTATTAACTGTGTTACGTTAGCTCCGTATAGGCTGTTCGGACATTATACAAATAATATGTGGATAGTCAATTTTTCTGAATGGGAGAGCAAGCCTCGGTAGCAAAAAGTAAAAAGTTGATGGTTTAATATTAATGCTTTTTTTTCTTTAACCAAAAATAAGGAAGTTTCCTTCTTCGTTGTTTTTTTTTTTTTTAATTGGATTTCTTTTTGTTGGAATCCTTAAGATTTGTAAGATAATATTTTCCTCTAATTGTCACTCTGCATTCTATTATTTTCTTTATATTTATATAAATTTTCATGTATATGTTTATATTTTTTCCTGTGTACCTCAGATTTTGAGACATGACATGATATACCTCAGAATAAGCATTTTATAGAGATGTTTTGCATTTACCAATATGAATCACATTTTTGTTCCTTCATCATTCAAGTGGTATTTTTGAACCACAGAATAAGTAAACCCAGGTATGCTTTGTAGCTATTTTAATGCTTTATGTAAGCATTTCACGTGCCAAAAATACACAATAGTGTCTCTTGTTTTGCATTTGTTTTACTGTTAAAATAGCGATTCTGTTTATGTCAAGCCATTCTGTTTGATGTAAAGATTTGTTTTTCTTTTTCTTAATTTTTTATCAAATGTTTTTAGCATTGTCTCTAATTCCTGGTAATTTGGAAGCAGTGCAATGAAGTAACTTGGGTGCACGCTCCGTAGTGTGATTTACTTCGTGACAGTGCTATGTCTTCATTTGTTCTGTGGGGGGTTTTTTTGCTGTGTTTTTTTTTAAACACATCTCTTTGGGTCTAGGCATGTTATAAATGTGACTGAACAGAACTGTTAACATCTGCAGAGACAGAAACATGCTGCCTGCTTGTACATACTGCAAAATTCTAATAGTTTTGTGCTATCTGTTAAATTCAGCGTGCTTTTTGCATTGTGGCACGGAACAGTTGTGCTGTGAGGGAAGCTGGCTGCCTGCCAGCCATCGACTATGAAATCCCGGGTACCTGAGAGCTTATCAGTTCTTTTGATTTGTAAAAGAAAAAGTGATGAAAATGTTGGTAAACTGCCATGAAGGTTTAAGGCTGCTGGAATAAGGAGCCGTGTAATCAGATTGGAAAATGGAGCTTGAGATTCTCTGCATGTGAAGCAGTCGCCTGTGGACCTACCGAGGTGCTGTGCAAGTGCCCGAGCTGACCACTTTGTTAGCAAATCAGCTTGTTTGCTGCAGCAGCAGGGTAGAATAGGCTAGTCCTTGTGATGGCATGTAACACAGGTAATATCTCTTGCTTTGCACAGTGTAATCAGCTTGCAATTAGCTCACTCTACATTAACCTTCTTGATATTTTTCCCTTTTGTAAGACTGTGCACTTTAAACAATTAACTATAGAAAGTAATCCTTCAAGCAAATCAAAGCAATCCTTTAATTTTATCACCCTGCTGAAAAAGTATCAGGTGGTCAACTGGTCTTCATCAGCTGCTGGAAATTCTCAGGCTCACTGTAGCGTGGAGAGGTTCTTTAACCCATTCACATTTAGAAAAATGTCAAGATTTTATATTTCTCACATAATATAATGCTGCATCGTGAAACTGCAATTGGAATTGTTTTAATGAAAAGCCTTGGGAAAACCCTTTCGTATACAGACAGCTTTTACGCTTCTGTTTGTTTAGGTATTTCCATACACTACCTCTCAGAAAGCTTTGATGACACAGCCACTTGTACTGATAATTCCACTGCTTCACCTCCAGTGAACTTGATTCACTAAGGTTGAAGAGAACAAGGCTATCGTTGCTGATCTTCTGCGTTGCTTTTTAATCCTCTGAAATAAAAGCCCGATAATGGTAAAATTGGTGTGGTAGGCTTCCTTTTGGGTAGGAGAATGAAAGTTTTAATGCCATTTCTGGAAAATTGAAGTTTCTAGCTAAGAAAAATAAAACATAAATTAAGGGAGCTGAACATTACATGTCTTGTTGCTATTGGAATGGCTTACCCAGCCGAAAGTTCCTTTGTCTCTTTGACTGTTTTGGATTTTATTACAGGCTAGAATTTTCCAGAGTCATCCTGTAAAATATATGATTATTGATACCCTTATAATATTGTATAATAGCAATATGTCTGGTATTACATGTAAAAGTTTGCTTCTATTTAAATAATTATTTGACATGCCTTGCTTATTTCTAAACTTAAATCACTCAACAGTTATGCTCATATGAATAAGAGCAGTGAAATTACTGACATACATGTTACAAATAATGGTGCTGTGAATGAGCCTTATTCATACCACATTCATTATATGAAAAAAAATATTGTTGGTAATTTAAGGCTGTAATAAATAATGATCAGAAACTTCTGTCCAGCTGTTTTGTTTAGAGGTTGAAAATGGTCAGCAGCTGCTTTGCCAATCTCTACAAAAAACCATTTAATTGAATTCCAGTAGATCAGAGCAATAAACTGAATTTATAATATGTGATCTGCTTTTACCAATGATATCTGTGAAAGCAGTATTGACTGGCTGTGTTAGTCATCTTTTATCTCTCTTTGTAGAATGTGAGCATGTTTTGAAAATACAAAGCCAGATCCTACTAATCATATTGTGTTTATCATATTTAATGTTGGCTTTGGCTCAGTTTTAATATGGATAAAAATTTTGGAATTTATGTGCACATCTGGTTTTTGTGTGTCCCGTTTTAAAAAAATAACCTGCATACATCATATGCTGCAAAGATCTACTTTATATTCTTTTAGAGGACAAACTCCATTAGATATGCACTTACTGTACATTGGATTGTAAATCTTACAATTTAATGGTAATTCAGTGAGCAGTTATTGCTTCTGTGGCCTTTTTTCTTTCTTTTTTGTCCCATCTCACTTGTGAAATAGGGTTACCCTTTACAAGTGTCACATCCGTAGATTCATCTTTTGTACTCTATAGTTGTTCCTAGTGCATCATTCTAAGTGAAAAGAAAAATAGGAAGCCAAAGCTACAGGAGGAGCATTGGGGGAGGGAGGTCTATACATAGAAATACAGCATATAGCAGCAGAAAGACCAAGGCAGTTTAGCATCAATCTAACAGATTAAAATTTTGCTGTAAAGGTACATTTTCTTTAACCTCATTCTCATTCGTTTTCTCCTACCACTGTAGTTGGCGTTTGAATTCTCAGGAAGCAGAAACGGTGTCTTAATGATACGAGCCTTTTTGCCTCGCTTACACTGCTAATACTCTTATCCCTTTTCTGATATGAAATACTTTTTGCAGAAACAATATACACATTTGTAAAGAAATTATAAAAGGATTCTCCTTTTGAAGATAATGAGTTCTCTTCAGGAACTGCAGGTTATGTGAAACACAAATGAGCTCTAAGTGGAAGGATTTAAAGTCCTGCTACAGCATTTAATTTCTTGAGGAAAGGAGTTCAGTTCAAGGTTAGCCTGTTATTGTGGCACTGGCAACTACTTCTCTCATTCCTGTTCTTCTGCCAGCAGTACTGCACAAAAGGCAGTCATTTTTATTTAATACGTAGGGAGGTATTAATCACTGTAGTGTTTTGTCGCAAAAATTTGTCTTATCAAATTCATTGTTTCACCACTCATGACAATAATAGGTGTTTAATTACTCAATAAGAGCAGTTTATAGATTCCATTTTTCCTGTTTGCTGGACAAATGGTATTGATTTTGTACTTTGATGCAACATGAAACTGTATTAAACACAATTAGAATTCTAAAGCTGATAATGCGTATCAGTTATGGTAACTGAGCTCCTTGCTAAAGAATCTGCATCTTCCAAATTTTCACTATGTTTAAATTCCTAGGAGGAGAAAAGATCTTTAAGGACATTCCTTTTATTCCATGAGCTCCTGATGTAATTTTTCTTGTTTTTTGCTTGGATTTATGCTTGCTACAAATTTTACATATTCGAGACAAATGGTTTATGTAATATTTTTTCAGTTAATAGTCCCTTTATAGTGCTAATAAGTTGTACAGTTTCCAGCCTACTCAACAATTTTACCATCGTCTCATCCTACCTTCATGCCATACTTATGAACAAGATACCTTTTGTGAAAAATAAAAATTATGTACCCCAAGCTTGAATTTGGACAGTAAAAATTTATGAGGCTTGGAAGACAGAAGATTTTTGCTATTTTTCCTAGAGCTCTCAGTTTTCTTGAAGAGGTGGCTATTAAGCCACATATGGGTTTTTCTTTTACTTTCTTTATATTTAGTGAGGGTTATTATTATACTGTCATTCATGACATATTTTTGATGTATCAATACCTGCATAGGCTTGAGTCTTTTCTTTGGGTAGAATTTGAGTGAATTTACAAAAGTTGCATTGCCAAAATGATTGTTTATTGCTTTCTTTGTGGTCAGTACATTTTTAATTACAATTCTTTTCTACTACCAGTGCTTGTGTAATGATTTTCGGTTGGGGATGCTTAATGTTTTCATATTTTGTTTTTTGTTTCCAAAGAGTCAGAATTAAACAGCATGACTTGAAGGTGAGAATACTTACATATCTATATCTGAATCAAGAAAAGAAGAATGATTCCTGTCAATGTGCATTCCATTTTACTTAAGTAACCAAATTTTGCTTAAGTAACCAAATCTTATGATACATGGTGTTCGTTGGCTTCAAGCTTCTGGGTAAATGAATTAGGTAACATCCTTAGTGTCAATTGCTAGTTTTTCTTCTTTAATTTCAATTCTAAGTTCTGCTTATAGCCTGTATTTTACCTCATTTTGCTCAGATTGGATATTTCTTAAAAATACATAATTTGGGAAAAATGTACCATGATTGCAAAATATTTTTGAAGAAAGCGTGTTATGAGTAGTAATAGCTGTGCTAATTTTTTCCTGCATCTAAATGCTTTCAAAGTACAGTTAAGTAGAGAAAGAAAATGCATTCAATTGAAATACTCATTGAGTTGCATATGAAGGTGTGGTATGTGTTTTTTGGGGAGCATGAGAAACATCCGTTTTTTAATCACCAGTCTTTAAAGGAAGGCATTTTTTTGTTCCCTTTTTTTTGAGATTTATTCATATTGCAGTTTCACAAAATGTGTGAAAAACGTACCTATATTCATGATTGTGTTATACTTGTTTCACATCTTTTGCAGAATATTCACTGAACTCTGAAAAGCCCCAGTTCCTTATTTAGGCTTAGCTTAAGAGCTTCATTGGGAGTACTCATGCTTAAACTTAAGGACACGCTTAAGTGCTTTGCTGAGTCAAACTTTATACTGGGTGGACCTTCTTGTTTCTCCTTTCAGACACAATTTATTTCCTATGTGTTCTGAATAACTTCATACCAATGGCTCATTCCATTGTTTGCGTTTTAGGCAGTGAATTAGGTGTTCTTTGCTTTATAAAAATCAATACAAATTTCAATTACACAAACAACAGGTGAGACATTAAAATTAAAAGGATGTAGGATGCACATTTTAATCTGTGGTTATGTCTCAGCTATCCAGATGTTATGGGAAAATTGAATAAATCTAAGTGAATAATTGAATATATTGTTCTTATTTATTTGGATTACTGTAGCACTTAGAGGTCTCAACCAAGATGGTGACCTTGTTGTGCTGGTATTGTAAAAACATGTAGTGAGAGACTGTTCTGCGTCAGAGGGGTTACATTCTAAATAGCTGAGACGCACAAAGGTTAATAGGGACACAAAGAGGCGCTGAAATGTGAAGAGACTTGCCCAAGGTCATATAGCAGGTCAGTAGCAGAGCCGTGAGTTAAGCCTACATCTCTGGACTCCTATGCACTAGATTGCTTCTCCAATGATTAAACTATCTGCCTTTAATAGCTATTGAGGGAAGTAATTGTCTTTGATTTAGCCTGGAATTTTGGACAGTGATATTTGTCTGCATTTCTACTTGCTTTTTGCATGTCATAGAAAATCTAGAGATATAATTCAATAATACTGGAAAGAACATTGATTACAAGCGTGATTCTAATTTTGCCTCACGTATTACAAATTTTGCAACACTTCTGGAGAGTGGATGCTGTTTCATAGAGTGCTAGCTATGACTGCTGGTGTTTGTTGCTGACTTACACACCTATTTTTGCTTTATGTAAATCAGATATAGGGCTAGCTGCTTTGATTGGCTCTCAGGGAATAAAGTTTTAATTACTTTGGCCAAGCTGTCCTGGAGCCTGTATCCTCCTTATGACAGTTCACTTCAGAAGCTACACTGCTTCATTTCAGTAACTTTATTACCATTTGGCTCAGAGATTGCTATTTCGCCTTGGCCACAGATTTCATCAGTTGCCCGGTTCACCTTTGTCCACACTATACTTGTGAAATGACCTGCTCCTTTAGTGCTTGTCAATAGTAAATTGCTGCATCCTTAGTGTCCAGGCTGAAGCACAGTAAAGACCCCAACTCGTTATTAAATTACTGGATTTTACACTAAATTTTTTTGGATTAAACCTGAATGTGAAAAGTCTTAATTACCATTTAATACCAAGTAATTAAAGCACTGGCCAGGGTCAACTATATAAAGCACATCAGTTTGAACTGCCACCTGATTAATAGGCTTGATGGTATAAAAAGTTCAGCACAAAAGCATGCTCTGCCAGGGTCACTGCTTTAACAGCTGTAGAAAGTGCAGTTTTTGCTGTAATTTGGGTCTAACAATTGGAACAAAATAATACTTCATGAGGTGTTCATTGTTGGCTTCTCCAATGTGACGTCAGATGAATTATTTGAATTTGACATCAGGTAAATTGGTTTTGTAGATATATTGATGAGCAAATGGGTTTGGCTCAGATCTTTCCTTAATTTCATTTACATTCTTCAAAATGAACAATCAAGTAGAGGTTTTTTTCCAGACTTGTCTTCCAGATCAGAGTTAAGTTCAGGGAAGGTAGTAATGTGCATCAGTTCTGTGTCTATATTTTCATCTGTTTGCATACAGTCATTGATTTATTGTAGCTCAGGTGCTGTCTGCACTTTGGCTTGTGTTTGCCTGGGAGTGTGTGTTTGGGAGTGTGTCCACAGAGTAATACCAAATAGCTGGCTTAATAGCTGTGTCTTTATATCCCTGTACATACTTCTATATCTATATATATATACACGCACTTATATACCTCCCAGTGTTGTATTTTGTTATAAAAGCTTTTCCTGGCCATGCTTAGCCCCAGAGGCTCTGGTCTGCAGGATCATTCGAAAATTGTGCTGTGTTCACATTTAGTATGGTGGTGTTTTGTTTTGTTTTTTAAACTCTTAACAGTTTATTGATGGGGCCTGAACAAACTGCTGCACCTTCAGAGGACTCAATTAGCTTTTGCCAGGCTCAGTGTGTGTGCAGCAGGCAGCCCATGCATTAGCAATTGCAGGATGGGTGGATGGGAGCTATAATGATTTTCACCTACTGACTGCTCTGTGAGCATTAATTTTGACAACACCCTACAAAGTAGGTAAGCATGGTTATCCTCACTTTATTACTGAGCCTACCAGAGGAAGGATTAAAGCCTTGATCATACTGATAAGTGTGCTTAGCTCTAGAACAGTAGCCAGACCTATGTGTTTAACTGGAAAAGACTTTTTCAGCAAAGTTAAGGAAATATGTTTTGAGATGATTTTCTAGTGAGCAGAAGATTTCCATGTCAAAGCTATGTTTTGGATCTGGGATACTTGATTCTAGCTTAGTTATTCATACTTCAGCGCACCACTTATAAACACACAAATAAATTCCCAATTCTTGGTTTTTTTAAGTACTACAATGATTACTTAAGATACAATAGCAAAATTCTTAGCTCTCATATTTCCAGTGAAGGTTGCTGACAGACATGCGTGTTTTTGCTGTGAATTCACTTCAGTTTAGATGTTAGTGTGGATGAGATGTTTTACTTTGCTTTTTTGTTACTGTATTTGAATGCAAATTTTGTATTGAACTATGTTCTGTATAGTTTTAATACACAAGGTTCTTAGCTGAGATTCAGGTCTCTGTATTGGGTGCCCCACTTCTCTGTATGAGCACGTGTGAAGAGGTTGCTGTCAAATTCAACAGAGGTGAAGTCAGGAGAAACAGTTCTCTAGATCTCTCTCTCTCTCTTTTTGTTTTGTTTTGTTTTTTGTTTTTGCAACCTTCTTTGGAAACCATAGCTGTGGCAGCTCACCCAGCCATGAAAGGAGCCAATGTGCTCTTCCACCTGGATGGAGGTGAATCCCCCACTGCTCTAGGCAAGCCAAAATTTCCTTGAGGGCTCCCTTGCAGCCTTCTGCTCCGGTACTCTCTTGGGCAGAGACTGCTGGCTCTGGGGACTACATTCAGGTTGAGCTGGGATTGATTTCATTCCATCCTCTGTCCTTAGCTGCAGGAATTGGTTTGTGTCCGGCTCTACAAATGGAACACTGCGTGTGCAGCTCAAGACCATATTGCACGTGGTGCCGTATGGGGCTGGCACAGTTGCTGCTGAGCTCCCGTTCCTTTCTCTCCGGATGCTCATAAAGCTCTCCTTTGTCAGTTGTGGAGAGCACATTTTAAGTAATAAATGGGAAATCCAGCTTTTTTTTTTTTTTTTTTTTTTTTAGAGTTTGCTCATGATCTCTTGCTGTTAAGGATAAATGACCCTGCTAGATGGGAATAAAAACACTGAAGTATGTTCATGGGCTCGGAAGTAGTGTTCAAAGCAGTTACAGGTTGTTTTGTTAACCATATCCCTTTCAGTTTTACTCTTGAAACAGGACCGGCACAGCAATAAGTTGAAACTTCACCATTCACAATATTTTGGGTTCTGAAAAATAGACACAGCAAGCCTAGCTATTTTTTAATATTCCTACTATGATGAAATAAGTTTAGCTGAATGATTCTGGAGAGATGAACAATTTTGGCATACTGAGCAAGGAAAAGGGAACTGTGTGATACTAAGTAAGTGATTCACTGATTAAACTATAGAAATTACTCCTCGGGCTGTGCTGTAGTTGGACTTTCCTATAAGATTGTTCTTTTGATAATATAGCTGATGCACACAAAGCAATATAAAAATGTCAGTGATTCAGATTCAGGTATTCATACACACATTTCCAAAAGTCTTGCCCTATTTTTCAAGTGCTGAAATAGGGGCTAAGGAAAGTTGCTTGAGTAGTGCTGTGATCTAGTAGACAGTGACTCTTGTGGTAGTCAGATGAGATTACAAGGTGATCTTGTAAAAGGGTTAAATTTTGAAAAGATAGCCGGGAAAGCCAGAAAGGATTTATTAGTGTATTTGAAATTGTTTTCTGTTCAGACAGTTGAAGATTGATGACACAGCAGCAGCTTTCTTTTTTACACTGGATCTAGATTTCTGAAGCATGTTCATATTCTCTGGTAGAATCTGTTGGAAATCTGTCCACAGAAGTCCAGATCATAACAGCTGAAAAACTTAGACTGGAAAAATGAGTGTCATGATAAGAAGAACACATTGTTTTCCAAGTCTCTTGTTCCAAGACTTAGTTTGACAAGTTCAAAACAGCCCTCCTGTGTATATGTGACAAGAATCTGAAATATTTGAGCTCAGGTTCTCTGTCTTTAACTATGCTGGTTCTTTACTCTCAGATATTAAAAAAACTAGCCACTGGTTTAAAATTGTTCGTAGTGAGCACTTTGGTAGGAATATATGTGTAAAAATGCTCTATAGAGAGTTTCCCATCTGCATGTAAGCAGAACTAAATGAACAGCAACAGTGTGGGGTTTGGTTTTTTATGTTCTGGAAAGCTCTCCCATGGACAGACCAACTACATGACATTTCAGCCTGCTCTGAGAAGGTGAAGGTTAGTAACTGGGAGGAGGAAAAAAAAAGGTAATTATGAATAAAGGTTGACACCCAATCTAAATAAATATTTGAAAGCTCTTTAACAATTGCATTCTGTTGAATTTTTCAGTGTAGAAAACTATTCCATGCAAAGTAAGGTGCTGAATGCTGACATATTTCTGTTGAGTGACGTGAGTCAATCTCAATTCTGGTACCTGCTTGACACAGTTTAATAAAAGAAGAAGAAAGAGTAGGCCGAACAAAACATAGAATTGTTTAGTTCTATTAAGAAATGTCACCATTTATCTAACTAAAACTATTAAGCCATAACCTGCATCTTTTCTTTCACCTTGGTGTATGTCAAGGGTAAAAGTTCAAACCAATCCTTTTCATGTATATAATCATGGAGTGCAATTAATTACAATCTAGTTCTTTTAAAAAGAGTCCGTTAAGAAATCATAAATACCAGATGAACAACCAGTAAAATAGAAAATCCGATGAATTAAGAATTGGATTGCCATATAAACTTTATATACCACTTACTAACACTTAGAAGAATGTTAAGAGTAGCTTGTGTTGTGGCAGTATTCACAGAAATGAAAATTAGAGGAAAAAAGTAACAACTATACCAATCTGGTATCCTTCTCATTAAGAGGGAACATTGACTGTCACTGTGGAGCAAGGAAGGTCTTTGCATGATCTTATGACAAAATGGCTGATGTTAAATAATGGTTTACAAATTAATTAATGACCACACAGTACTGGCAATGCAGTTGTTGATTTGGAAAAATATTTTGTCTTCCATTAAAAGACTACAAAATAATAGAAGAATCCCAAACTAATTTATTGTCCTGGAGGAAGATAAGCTGGGTCTAAATAAATTATCTGAGTTCTTGCATAGCACTGCAGCTGCCACAAAGCAGCCCTAGTAGGCTGCTCACTAAAGCATTGGGCAGTTGAGGCCTATTGGCCATTGCAGGTACCTGAACAGTGCATGCATCAAGCACGGGTCTGGAGGAGCTCAGTGAGGTAGGAAGATATGTCTGAAATAAAAGTGTATGTTTGCGAACATGACTCTAACAAGAGCCGTGCAAGCCTAGATTGAAGACCTGCCTGCCTGTCTGCCTCTTGGCATAAGTCAGGAGTGGATGGCAGAGTGTGAAATGGCCCGAGTGTGGAACTCTGCAGGAGCTGCAGGCTTTGAGGCAGGAACAGGGTGCACCCACACCACCACAGGCTCTGCAGGACAGGCTGCAATGCTCAGCTGAGTGTTTACTGTACAAAGAGATGCAACTGTTTGCACATGTAAAGCCATTGGATGAGAAATAGGAGAGTTTAACTGATTGCCATAGTATCTAGCCATTGAAGCAGGTTTAGGGAGAGTCTTTTAATTCAGTGGACAATTATTAGCTATTAGCTGGAAATATGCTAGTGGATCTAATAGGAATAAAATAAGAAAGGATTCCATAGAAATGGTTCAAGCTATCACATTTAATAGGCAGTGATAATCCTTCTGTAGTTTTTTAATCACTGTCAACTTCTAGAGAAGTAATTTTTTTTCCACTGTCAAATTTTATAGATTGGAAATGTCTTAAAATTGTAATTTCCAATAAATTTATGTAGACTTTTTTATAGGAATGCTTATACTGCTATGAGTACTCAGTTAGAAAGTTTTTAAAAGGAAAAAAATATTAAAATATATCCTTCAAAGACACAGTCTTCATGGAATCACTTAGTGGAAAGAATCTTATTTCTGGTGCCTCGAAAAATCTTCAGCCAGAAGAAAACATTGTATTTAAGATGGACATAAGAGAATGGTAGACTTCAGGGGGAAAGAAAAAAGTGTGGTGTTTTTTTGTTTGGTTGGAGATTTTTTGGAAAGGCTCAGAGGTACAACTGGAACGGTGGAGAGAGAGATGCTATATCCTGGCAATATTTTGTGACCCCTAGGAAGGGCTGACGAATGCAGGCAAGGGTTTTGCTGTGGTTGTCATTTGCCTGAAAGATCCCATGGTCCTGCTTAAGGGGTGCTTGAGAGGGAGGGTGTTTGTGGGACACTGTGGTTGTCTGCATCTTTTGAGGGTCACCTTTGCAGTGCCCTTGCTCTCACACCTGCTCTGGGCGTTTTCCTGTCCTATGGCGGTGGCTTTGGTTGATGTCAAATGACAGAGAGGCAGCAAGTGCAGTTGTGTTACGTTTGTAAGAGTGGTAGCTCTGCTAAATCAATCGCCTTTGGAGAGAACTAGAACAAATGCATGACTGGAAGAAACCATCACGAGTTTAAGTTGCTTTTGTATCATTTCAGTTGCTTTTTATTATTTGCAGGATGGCTTTTTAGGAGTGATCTTTGTGTTGCTTATACAATAAAAGCCTCATTCAGGAGAAGCATATTTGAGTAGGGTTTAAATAAGTAGATAAAGAAGCTTCAACTTTCTGAAAGTAAGATTTCCCCCCCCCAGATGGGTTGTAGCCATGTTAATAATTCCCTTTCAACATCTCTGGTGTAGAGTACTTGAGGATGCATTTTTGGTTGGGGATTTTTAGGTGGTGGTGGGGTTTTTTTGGTTTTTTTTTGTTTTTTTTTTTACTTGTTAGGCCAGGTCATGTAAGTAGGAAAAAACAGTTAACCTTTCAGCACTGCAAATCTTCTTTTTGGTCAAGTTAGTTAAAATCTGTCTTCTTATAATGGAAGTTTTTGTGTCACCTGAAGTCTGGCAATTTGACAGTCATTAGAATGTGAAGTAATGGGTTTATTAATTACTAATGACCAACAAACATTTTCAGTAACACTTAAATGCGTTGTGGAAATGTCAAAGAATATTCCCTAATATCATGCTACTGTAACTTACATTTCCAGGTATCATTGAATATTAAGGATTGACTCCAAGTACATCAAAATTAGGAATCACTTCGTACAACTTTTATGTTCCATTTTTCTTGCAAGTTGGTAATTGGAGTATTTAACCTTATTCTCCCTCACTTTATTAGAAATGCTATTTTTTTTTAACAATTAAAAAAATACTAAAGCAGATCAAGCAGTTATTTTGACAAAGAGCTTGAAACATTCTTGCCTAAATTCCACAAATAAAAAAGCCAGCTAAATTATCACCCTGAGCAGATTTGCACCAGGACCTCAGTCAACCTTTATAAAGGATAATTGCACTGGCGTTTTAACATGGGGCAAAGGAAATGATAAAATTAGGGCATAAGAAACACTGTTCCTATTTTGAGAACACAGTAGAATAATTGGTAAGGGATTTTTATTGCTGTTTTATTATACAGAGAGTTTTTTTTTACTTTCACATGTTTGGATTTTTTTTGCAGGCTCTTAAGCCCCGTGTTTAGTGGCATGAATCTGGCAGAGATCTCCCAATGTATTAATAGCACATTTTTGAAGTTGTTGATGTTCGTGAGTGTTTTAACTCTATAGCTTCAATTACCTCTCCCCTCACTAATTCTATTTATTTTCTGCCTTATCTTCTTTGCAAAAGGATATTTAAAATTAATTTTAAAATTTAATCAATTTTTTTTTTTAAATAGAAAATTTTCATATAATTTTGTTTATGCTTCTTAAGGTCTCATGTGATTAAAATTCTTCAAAATTATTTTGCCAGGAATTGTTCCCTGCAAAATGCAGACATGAATTCATAGTTTTGTTTTGGTTTATTTTTCAGGGTTTGTTTGAGAGAATTTCACCTAACACTCTATCCAAACCCGCAAGCTTCACTTAATTTCGGCCCCAAATTACATCATTCGACCCTAGGAGAAGTTTCCTCCATTTCAACAAATCGAGCCCAAGTTTGTGTGACAGTGGATAGATGAGGTGAGCTGATGAGGGTCTGGGAGGCATTGCAATCAGAGTGGCAGCTGAAGCAGCTCTCAGTGAATGGATTTGAAGGACTAAATGTGAGGGCTTAGGAAAGGGAAAGGAGGAATTGCCATAGTGGATTACAGCCAAAGTCCATCATGAAAATATCTCAAGTTTGTCAGTAGCTATCAGAAAACACATTAGAGAAAGGTGTATGGAAATCATGGTAGCAATCAAAAACAAGCTGTGTGCAAAGAATTCTATCAATTAAGTCTAAATCTGTTTCACAATCTGTGCTTCCCAAAGTTTTCTATTGGTAATCTTAACCCACGGCAGTTTACTGTGATATAATTGAATTGTATGCACATCATGAGACTTGTATGAGTTTTCTTTTCCCATTTTTTCCCCCAGCTGTGGATTAATGAAGTTAGACAATGCATTCCCTGTGAACTATGCGTTATCTGTCAGCAGATACTGAGAATACGATGAAGAGCAAGTACTATTTTTAGTGTAATCAAACAGCTTAATTGAGTTTGGGATATTTGCTTTGAGTTAGATATAGTGGCGGGAAAAAATTGTAGGGAAAGCTGAACCTGCCTGTACTAAAATTTGCCCTCAATATGGATGCTCTTACAAGGACTAGATAGCTGCAGAGGACTCACTTACATTGTAAAAATATACATGATTCATTTCAATTGGTCTTTTAAGTTTTTAAAATCACATTTGTCCTCTTGCTGCACTGTTTTTGCCAGTGTAAAGATCATAGGTTTTATTTGATTATATTTTGGTAATCTGTTAAATGAGACTGGGTCACCTTGCACCATGCAACATTTCACTTCACTGCTAAAACTTAATGCCATCTTTTTATCTTTCACTGAGTGGATGTCAGAGGACACAACATTAATATAAGACAGGCATCTCTAATATTTCATGAATGGCCTTTAAAAAAAAAAAAAAAACCTCAAAAAACAAACGTAGGAAGTAAAAATTGACAGTAGGCGAGTGAATTTAGTCACCTTCCTCAATCGTTGAATGGTTTTCCGTTTATGTATCTCATCTTTTGCAAGACCTATTCTTTGTCAGGCAAGGCTATTAAAAAGCACACGTGGTTTCTTTAGGTTGAATATACTGTTTTCCTCATGGGATGGGGGTATTGAGAGATTTCCATGAAAAAGTGGTCAAAAACTGAAGATTATATCCCAAAATAAGACCTGTAGCTTTTTCGTGGATTAGAGTTCACTATTAAATACTGGAAGACCTGGGATTTGATGCCTTCTTGTAAATTTTTTTTGTTTTCTTCACTGTCAGTGCCTTAAAAATTAGTCTATACTTTTCAGTTCTATAGGAATGTCAAGTAGTTTAAATCAGGACCAGATAATGCTTTCTAAAAAAGTACACGCTGCTAGTAAATTATGGAGTAGTTGCTTCTTTTTTTTTTTTTTTTTTGGTATTTGTCAAATGTACTATTCCAGAATCATGTGGCAATGTATACAGATGTGTATAGCTATGTGTATATTTATACTTTTTAATGTTATGCACCTATAAACTTATTTAGATATATCAAAATCTTGGGTTAGATACAGCTTTCTGTAGCATTATCTCTGCATGCTAATTTTTATATATGGTAGAAAATAATGCTTACCTTCTAAGGCATGGAAGGGTGATGTATTTTTTTGCATTCTCTGATACTTAGAGGTAGGAGAACTCTTGTAAAATTCTGAATATAATGTCTAATCCTTAACTGGACTAATTATGCCATTAGATTAAAGTGTCAGAGAGAGAGTTAGCTATGGTGGTGTGCAGGACTTGAGCAAAGATAATCATCTTATAGTCCCGATCATGTACTGAGAGGATGCATTCGTGTTTCAACTCTAAATACACATGTTGAAAACTTGATTAAGCTACTAGTGAAAATTGGTATCTAATTTATATGTAGCAGTTTGTGAAAACAAGATTGGAAGAGACCTCTGGGATCATCAGTCCAGTCATCTGTTGATGCAGATAGCATGCCTTATGATTTCTTACCTAAATTTGTTGGGTTCCATGCTCCATGCTTAGCATTGATTACTTCCACAAAATCTATATTTTATTAGGCAAATATCTGTGTTAATAATTTCACTTACATTAGCATAGTAGAAATTTAGCTAGATAAACTGGTTAGGTAAACAGTTTGATGCAGTTAATTCCTAGTTTCTTAAATAAGTGTGCAAAGAACTGCCACCATTTTTTTTTCCTCCTCACAATTCTGCTATCTCTTTTAAGTTCAGAACAAATGCAGATCTACCCTCAGTATTGCTTCCCTACCCACTCCCCCCCTTAGGAATCAGATGGTTTTAACACGGACCTTGATTTCTCTATAAAACATTGGCTAAGATAGGTGGCTTTCCAGGCAGATTTCTGTGAACTAATAGGTGACCTTTGCTGCAACCAAATGTCTCTGTTAAATTTCCTCAGCCTTTTAGACTCAGTGACTGGGTTTTTTGTTTTGGTTGTTAATGTGGATTCTCTTTAATTTGCATAAGCAAATGTAAAAATCTCTCACATATGACAATACGTAGATTTGTAGCAGTCCTGGGAGGAGCTTGGGTCTGTAAACCAGTGGCTTTATTATGTAATGCTGCATAAATGCTGTATTTTCATCTGTGACAGATATAGTCTTGAACCTGTATTTTTCATGTTACTTAACTGTTTCAGAACACCATGTGTGAGAGAACACATCAAAATGGAAATTGCTTCTAGAGAGGCAGCAATAAATATTGGTTTGGTATATTGCATTGTTGGGCTCCATGTGTTTCAGGATGTTCTCAATTCTCTTGCCCTAATCAACACTGTAAATACATGCTGCATTTTCTGGTCATCTATTCATTGGATTAACAATTTGGACCTTGCAGTTTCTACCATATGTTTTGATTCTTTATTGTATATAGTTGTGGTTATATAAGAACATCCTCTAACAAATTCACTCTGAAACCTTCTGTCTTTTCCAGCCATTCAAAAAAAGGCAAATCATGTAAATTCTGTGCTTTATATGTGTAGTTAACTTGTAGGTACTTGAAAATTAGGTAGTTAAACTGAGAAAAATCCTTACATTCACATGAAAGTCTGAATTCCTGTGACACAGAAATTTGCTGTCTTCTCATTTAAATATTGGGAGGGATTGTGTTTTGCTTTTGAAAAGGTATCTTCAGCAGAGATTAAAATAGTTTAATAATTTTAATCTCTATTAAAATAGAGATTAAAATTATTAAAATAAATATTAAAATAATGTGTAATTGAAATAAGCCAATATTTATGGTGTTACATTATGTAAAAAGAAAAAAAAAAAACCAAACAGCATAGGGCAAGTATATCTGATTCTGACAATTTTGTGCAGGAGGTTTTAGACAAAGTTGTTGGCATATTGCTTTTATTGAATATTCTGTTAAAGGATTTTGCTTGTCACTTCTCCCATAAAGACTTTATAAACAAGTAGTACATGTCTCATTTCTTATCTACTCTCTGCTTTATGCCGTTGAGTTAGAACAGAATCATAGTTTCCCACCTTGTCTTTCAAGTGACCATAGTACTGTCATGGCCATGAAATTTATTTAGTTTTTGGGCCCTTTATTGAGTCAGTGATACCACTGTCTTTCGTGTGGAGCCTGAGTACTCTTATGAATGACTTTCCAGCACCAGACATAGTATATCCCAATTTTCTATTGTATTCTTTTCTCTGTGGATCAATATGGATTTTAATTAACATCCTAACAAAACTGTCGTTACGCTCAGAGGTCACTCTCTCTGTGTATCTTGCTGGGAACCTGGTCTTCAGCAAGTTCCTATCACACCAGACACTGTCAAGAACAACCATAACTGAAATAGCTTTTCATTTGTCCTGAGGCAAAGACACTTTTTTTCCTTTCTTTCTTCTTCAGTAGATATGCACAGAAGTTTGCTAACTGGGGGGATGGAGCTGCAAATCTACTATAAATATCAGAGGTGACTTGATGGAGATTCTTGGAAGAAATTTCCACCATACTTGGAATGCAGTGACACTGTTTCATTCAACTGCTTTTCCACATTGCATTACATTAATAATCGCCTTGCAGGTTTCTTGGCAGATGAAGAGAATGGGAAAGTTGGATGATGATTTTGAATGAATGAGGATGAAGATGAACTGTTAGCCTTAAAGCTTGTATGAGGTAGTCGGAACACGAAGAGCTGTGAAGTAGGTCAGTACTTTTGTCTTCTTTATATATCAGTTGTTCTGCTGATCTGCTTTTACAAATGTTTAGCTTATATTCACCCACAGCATTGGTATTTCTGTGTCTCCTCCTTGACTGTACACTATATGAGATTATTTTCAGCTGTTTTATCCCTTCTGTCATGTAGCTTTTGAAATCTCTTGTGCTAATAAGCATCTGATAGATCTCACCAGGAGTCTTGGCTTTATCTTTAGTCTTCCTTCATTCTAACAATTCTGCCTACAGTACATACTGTTCACAGGGTAGATCCGCATATTGCTGTTCAGCTGCCAGGCTCTTGAGTAATAAACCCTGCATTTCAATTCTGAATGAGTGTAAATTATAATATTAGGAATGTTCCTCTGACAGAAGACAGAGTCCAATGCTACATCCTTGACTATGGATGAAGAGTGCACAGCAGTCTGGAAAATGAGTTTATCACTGATCAGTTGCTTTCAAAAATTACACCTTATCTGACAGTTCCTTCTTCAAGTAGAAGAGCTTTTATAGAGCTGGTTCTTTGGTTTAGAAACTTGGTCATTGGGCCACAATGCCGTTTCTTTCTAAGGTTCTGTAACATTTCTGCTAAATAAACAAGTTGTCATTCAACACAATTTCAAGTTATAAAAAAACAACCTAATAATGAATTCTACTACTTAATCCAGTTAGAATTTGAGCTGTTTTGTGCTGTTACTTAGACTTGAGAAGTTGAACCCAGTGTTAAGCAAAGCCAGAAAGTCCATTTTCTTTTACTCCATTGTCTTTTTTGATGTTCAGTTGTCTAAATATTGCATTATTGTTATATGCCCTAGGTCTCATTTACCTCAGAGGTAAATTTGATGCCTCTTGTCTTTTGCTTTTCTGAAAGTGAAATAGAGTGTGTTATTCCTCCCATGTTACAGTACCCAGCAATACCAGGATTTTCACTTGCGTTCTTTAAGACTTCCAACTAATATTTCCCACTGTGAAGACACAGACAGCGTTATATACAGTGGCAATGGGAAAGAACCCCCATTAAATAAATTATAATATCAACCTCCCATTAAAGAAATATTATATTAATATGTTATATTAATAATTTTGTTAATCATTGTTATTGATTAATTTTGTTCTATTAGTGTTTTCTGGTAGTGCTTTAAATATTGCCACCAGTTACCTGCATTGATAAAAGAAAATAGTGATAATGCTATGTTATAATATGGATTGGAATCTAACTAGGTACTCTTTTCAGTTATCTGCATTTTTGTTGTCATTAAATCCATTAGTCTTGAGAAGAAAACTTTTAAATTGCGTGATTTCTTAGAATTTATACTTTTGCTTACTAAGTTGTCCTTTATTGGATATTACTGTTAGTGTTGTATCTAGTAAAAATATTGCATATACACCATCACAAGCTTAGATGTCATTTTATTAGGAGATGCTGCCTCAGCAGAATGAGAATATTAATCTAAAAGAAGTGTATTTTTTTTCCAAGCAACATAAACAAATCTATCCTACTTAGGGCTGCAGTGTCAGTGTTTTATACTGCCTGTGTTGACTTATTCATTGTCATTTTTGGCACATGGCATAACTCTGAAGATTCCAATTCTGGCCTTTCATTGTAGGCCAGTTCAGGGTATTTCCAGACCTTATCTGAGATAGTTCTTCAGGCCCTGAATAGTTTTCACATGTAATAAATGTGAAATACCCAGTGTTGCACTGAGCACTGACCCCTTGATGATGTGGGGAGTGGGCGCTCCTCTAAGTTTGTTTCATTCTGAACAAAAGCTTTAGCAATTAAATTTTGTCATGTATTCTAGAAAATGTCTACAACTGCTGAAGCTTTTTAAGCTTTGACCTTAGTTTGCAGATCTTCCACTTCTGGAAGATAAAAAAAGATAATATCTACCTGGGAAGGAAGGAAAGTTTGCTGAGCATTTTTAGCAAAAGACAAAGACAGCTTAAGATCCATTTCAGTCAATTTTTGGTTCCTTTCAATACTAAGAGGTTGTAAAACTTATTCAGTAGGTACTTTTTAGCTTTATTACTTCTATGTTTAGATAATACCATTTTAAGGTCATTATGCCAGAAATATTATCACTCATACCTGCACAGAAAATGTAGTTTCTGATGCAAATACTAGCAAAGAGATATAAGACTGATTGCATTGTCAAAGATTTTCATTAGAAACAGTTTGCTCAGCTGTAAGTCGCCAGTTCTTTGTGTGTTCCTCATTCCAGAGCTCATTCTGTAGCATCATAATACCCATTGTGTGTCTGGTAGAGCTGGTCAGTGACAGCCTCACCATGAAATCATCATCTCCAGTTAGCTTCTCACCTAGATTAGTTGTTTCTGCTCTCTAGAATGCAACATTTTTGCTTAGCTTTAGCCTTTGAAAGTACCGGTTCTTGCTCAGAATTTTCTGGCCATGCTCTCTTGCTTTTCACCCCACTCCTGTTCAAAATATTACCACCCAAATAAAAATCTTCCTATCTTTTATTTCATCAAAATGGTCTGGTTGAAGATAGTGCCAAAAAATGCTATTTTATGAAGATGTTTACTACTTTGAATAATTTTTATTTGCTAGTGGTACTAGTATCATTTATTTCTTTGCTCCTACTATACGTGCTCTGTGGGTTTTTGGTGATTGTCTGCAAAATTATGAAATTGTTGCCTTTTTCCCCTGCATGCTAACCTGTGTATTTCCACGTCACAGTTGTCAAAACGGGTACAATTCCAAGATGCGTTTTTCTTAAATTTCAACTTGTAATTTCTATACTGATCTATGTTGCTTGTAATATTTCTGGTTATTTTGAAATCCTTCTAATGTTTAAGTCTATTGGCTTCTGTAAATGGCCATCCTTTCCATCAGAGTGTTTTTGCCTTCAGTAATGTCCACTGAACTGCCCTGGTTGTCTTTTTCAATCCAAGAAAATTCTAAATGGGCTTCTCCCTGGTTTCAATTCCAACAGCTGTCACGTGTTTTGCTATATCACACATGTATAGAGAACAGCATTCTTCAAATTCTGGAATAATTTCATACCCACCTTTAACTGAATTTATTAAAAGCTGATATGTGTATCCTGTGCTCAGACACTTGATATCTAAAGCACCTGACTACCTTTCTGTTTTGCTGGCGCCTTTATCCTGAAGATGTAGAATTTCCCTTGCTTGTTTGTTATTTTTGGAAGTCAGAGTTGGTTGGGCACCATATTTGCTCTGTTTATTTTTGGAGGGGTGTTTTACTTATCTTCCACTCACTGTATTACAGTGTATGCAGTGAGACTTAATCGCCTGACATGCACATGAGATCTCCACTTCATTCTGTATCTTTCTCCAAAATGAGACCTCGTGCAGATAATCTGTTTGGAGGGGCATATTAAAGACACAAGGGAGGACAGCACAAAGGTGAATGCCGTGATATTATCATTTGTCTGTAGTCTTATCACCTCTCGTAAGCCAATTATCATTGTGTCAGTGACAATCCTGGCATGTGTGGGAAAGTTTTCATTTGTTTCTCTCTTTCCCTAATGGAAGCCCTCTGCGGTAGCAGCAGAAGTAATTTTGCTGGCTTAACTTTACCCAAAGGTATTTGCTTTAGTTAGATAATCCATCTGTCACTGATTCTAGAGACCTCAAACCAGAACTCTCTGGTAAAATGTGGGCATGAAGAATGGCCAGGTCAAGGTTGAAGCTAGATTTAATAGATATATTAAAGTTACTTCAGGGATATTTTTTGCAGGAGAATTACTGTCTTTTTTACAAATACCCTAATGAGTAGGAAAACAAATGTGGGTGTTTTTCCAAAGATACTAATACTTTGGAAAGTAAATGTTGCAATGGAGGCACACATTAGTTGTGGAGAAACAGCATCTTAATCTCTCAATGCAGTAGCTACAGTGGTTGGTTCTTGTAACCTCTAAAAATTAAGAAAAGGGAAAATGTTGAAAAGAGTATCTAGTCAGCTCTAGTATAGTTCTAAGATATTCTAGAATTTTAGAATAATAATTATAGAAAGAACACGTCTATTTCTCAGGTTAATAGAAAAGCAGAGAAAAAACCTAAAATATCTCACAAATTTGTGATGACCTTGATAATTAGCATTTATAAATCTAAGTGCAAAGGCAGACAGTTCTAAAATGAGTGCCACCAAGGCAGACTCTTCACAGGATTTATTTTGGATCTTGAATTTTTTCACTTTTACATTGATTGCTTCAAATGATGAGAGAAATTGGAAGCATCTTTGCTATTCAGCAGCCAGGTATTTTATCCTGTCTAGAAGAAATAGAAATGATGATAATATTTTATGCTGTGGTAAATAACATAAATTAATATAAGTAAAATATTGTGGTACCTTACTCTGGCTTCTTACAGACTTACCCTTTCTGTAATGCTGTGATTTGGGAGGACAATGACAAAACTGAAATTGTTAGTATAGTTGTCTTTGGGATAATGGAGATTAGAGTAAGGAAATTTTGTTCATGAAATAAATTAAACTTAAGACTGTCATATGTATTGTTTATAAAAGTACATGTTCATATATTTCTGTAGTTCATACAACCAAAACATCTTATAAATGGTAGTGAAATAACAGATACTCTGGAGCTGTTATTTCCACCTACCAAAATACTACCAGTGGAAGAGACTGAAGGAAATTTAAACAGATCTACCTTCCTCTCTCAAATCTGATGCCTACCACACTCTTCTCTTGGTGTCATTCTTTAGGTGGCTTTTTCTAGTGCCCTTTTCTAGGAATGCTGAAACTGACCTTGTTCTTTAAAACAAGTATTTAATAAAAAAATAAAGAAATGTTTAAAGAAAATAATTGCATATGGACTGTAAAGATGATGTATTTACTATTAAATGTTAAGGCTAGATTATGTCTAAGCATTCTTTGTCCATGCTAGAATCAAAACATATTATTTGAAAGGTTTACAGAACTTGATTTTAAAATGCAGTGCTTGTTTCTTGCAAAAGTCCAGTTTATGTTTTGTAGAAGGTGCAGTCCTCGACCTCAGTATATTTTTCTCTCAAATGGAAGTTGAAGAAATGTATCACAGCCAAACTAAAGAAAATATTAACCTAAAGTATTCTGCTTTGTACTGAAGCAGACTGAAATTGTTCCCATCTCAAGTGGGAAAGGTTGCCTCCAATGAGACAGATATTAGAAAGTAAATGGGGTGAATTTTTCAAAAAGTTGGATCTGCAGCTCTGCTTATGTCCCTAGTTTTAGACAAGTGCTCTTTGTAAGGGTGGGTGTGTATTTTTTCCAAAGTGAGAATGCAATAGAGTTCATAATTTATAAAAGTTAGTTATCATACTATTACTGATGCAAAATTACCATAAATCACAGACTGGGAGTGATCCTAGTAGTGGTTCACTTCAATGTTAACAGACAAAATTTGTGTTAACAAGGTTTATGCACCTTCACCAGGGTTCTACTCAGCTTAGTTATTGCTTATCAACCACGTAAGAAGATATTTAATTTCAAAGTAGTGACTTTCCACTATATTTTTTGTTCATTATTGTTCAGCCAGACAGTGAAAATTAATGGCGGTGCCTGTGTGTATGTTTCACTATATATATATATATATATAATCTCCACATTTATATATTTACACACCTGTATGCACGTATTTACAGGTACATGTACACATCTGTATGTCAAAGCATCAAATATACAAAAATCCAAACAGTAAATTATGCATGAAATCTGTCAATTGCAATGTATTACTGGTTTTAAATGAGCTTTGCTAGTGTTAAAACCAAAATCTACCATCAACAGTCAGTATCACTAGTCCTTCCCCCTACCTCAGGAATTTAGTGCTTCATGGGATTCTTTTGGCTTTGAAATGGAAGACTTTTATTAGTTGCTAAAGCTCTTCAGTAAGAGGGTATTTCAAAAAGAAACGTAAATTGCAAAATGCAGTGGGACACTTACTGAACTGTTGGTATTGTTTTGTCAAAAAATGATTTAAAATGAACTAGAAAATTGCCGAACCATCAAAGTATGGGATGTGGGAAAGTTAATGTATTAAAGAAACACTATCATGAGAAGAAGTGCCGTTTTAAAAATGATATTTTAAGAAATTCACTTATATAGAGAATAGGGCAAAATCATAATCTTTTATGAGCCCAATAAAGACTACCTAGCTACTGCCACTTGATACAATACTTTTCTTATTGAACTTAGGGAAAAAAAATGTACTACAGAAGACTTTTTTGTGCAGTATAGATTTAGTTAGCTTTTTAACTTAAAAATGGAAGAATGGCGAGACTGTCCTTCAGACTGACCAGGCTGGTGCACAATGCCCTGCACCAACATGTGTTTGCAGTAGTGTTCATATGGGCAGGTCTGGTGGCTCTGCAGCCAGGGTCCTTAGATTTGACACGCGCTGGCTTTACGGACAACCTATGTAGTTTGGTAGGGGACTTATAGCAGTGCTTCCTTTAAAGACAGAAATATGCTTTTCTTCAGAAATACGCTATATTCAGACATGGGGTGTTATTTTGCTTTTGAGATAGACTGTGCAAGTAGCTTAACAGAAAGTTAATCCTTCCTATTTTATGTGTTGTCCCTTCTTGTGACTGGTCCACTGTATAAGAAGTTCATGTGGCATTTTGGAAGACCAAAAAACCAAGATGTCATTTTACTTAAGATTACTTGTTAATGTTTGCTTAGTTACCTCATGCATGTTGAGTACAGACAAAAGTTAAGAACAATTAGAATTTATACGTTGTTTTGTATTTGTGTAGCTTGAGGTTCCTCTGAAAACAATCTGCTGATAGTAAGACAAGGTAAAATATTTGCATTTCCTCGTTTTCTTACTGCTTGAACTCCCTTCTGCTTCAGTCTATTCTTACATGTCCTTATTCATGGTGTGTAAGTCTCTGCAAGGATGTGGGCTGTTTAATTCCTAGTAACTACTGAGCTGTAAAAAGCTTACTATGGTGTGTTGGAAATGTGGATTTTCATGCAATGTTCAAATGGAAGAGAATACTTTCTATAAGGAAACCTGCCCTTAAATGGGAAAAAAAAAAGTTGACAGGACTTCCACCTGAAATTGTAATCTAAAATGATTTCAAGTCCCACCTAGGATCGTTGCATCTTAAGCATAATGATGAAGCTTCTTGAGGTCAACTGGCCTTGCTTATTTGACAGAATTTTAGAGACAATCAAAGTCTTGTCTATGTTGCTAGCAAAATTCCCATTAACTACAGTGGACTCTGAGTTTAACTCCTCTTAAACAACAGCTCTCAGTCTGTGTCTACTCAGAGCTGCTTCCTTTCCCATGTTCTGTCACTGTGTCTCTGGCTTTCCACTTCTCACAAATCCCATGCAGCACAGAAAGATGTTTGCTGGAAACACCTGGATTTAATCTGAGCTGGCCTCAAAGAGGTCAGCAGAGCTAGGATTGGGCAGAGCAGATGCTTGACAGTATCATCTGCACATCTACAGTATTGAAAAAGCATCTCTCTCAAACTATTTTAACGGGAAATTGTTACACATCAAAATATATTGCTTACATTTTTAATTGAATTTCACCGATCGTGTCACCTTCAGCTAGCATTAAATAACATGAAAAATCCTGCAGTCTGTGTTTGTTAATAACATAATGGCTATAGTTAGAAAATAGAGTACCATTATTAAAGCACAGCCTGCCTCCCTATCAAGAAAGTCTTTGTTTCCTTACAAAGATCCTTGTTGTGGCTATAATACCTTTTAAAATATACTCCCTATGGGCCATTTAAGAATAAACAAAGGGTTCAGATGTGTATTCTTCCTTAGGAGCACAAATCTACCCTTTACCTGTCTCTGTATCTTCCTCTCTTCTCCTCACCTCTTGGAGAAGAATGTCTGAAACCAGTTGTCTTCTTACTGTTTCCTCCCACCTGCTCTACTCCTTTGTACCCAAGTGCCTCCCCAGAAGCACTTGAAGTCTTCTTTAGGGAAGATGACTCCAACTGCTTTGGCAGACTGCTGCTTTAGCAGCTGAAACCCAACTCTCCTTTGGCACAGACAAAGCAGATGTCACTCTTCAAAATGCATTAACTGTAGTAAGCACAGGAAAATGAGCCAATGGGAATATGATATTAATATCTCAAAAATTGCAATTATGATTAATGCTGCAAGTGCTATTTACTTTAACGTTTGACCAAGAAAACATTGCTAATTTCTTTTAACTCAATGTGAAATGTAGAGTCTAATTGTTCTAATTGGCAGAAAAGGGAAACTGCCAAAAACACACACTGATTTACTTCCCTCTTGATTCTGTTGACATCACTGAAGTTGCACAGGATACTAATTGTTAAAGAAAGTTACTTTGGCCTTCAATTTCTTTCTGCAGGTATCTGTGTCTGATATAAAAGCTCAAAATTTGCGATCCTCGAAGTCAATGCTGTGAAGGTGATGAGATGAAAGAAATCTGTAACTCATTTTTTGCAGCTCTGCAGTGTCATGCAGCTTGGGGGCTAGTGGTTTTATTGATCTTTACAAATTAAAATCACAAATGAGCCCACTAGAAAACAGCAGTAATGGTCAAAGGAAAAGGCACCTCTGAATTTTATATGGACCATATAAGTATCATAGCCTACAGAAATTACATATGAAGTATCTGGAGAAAGTAGCTGAGCACTGAACATCTTCAGCCTCAGACAATTATTGAAAACTATGTACTGATACGAGAGTGGACGGGTCTAATATAAAATCCATTAGGCTACCAGATTTATCATTAAATCAGGAAATACACCTCTTTGGTCCATAGATTGGTGTAATGCATGGATGGCAGAGTGATGTGGGAGAACCTCTAATGCCCATGAAGGTATTTATCATTGTAATAGAACAAGTACTGAAGGCTCTCATGTAACATGCAGCAGAGACAATATTCTTAATGTTCCTGTCCCCTAAATATTTTCCAAGAAAAAGATTGCAAGTACTTTTGGGAGCAGCAGGACCAAGGGGAATGACTTTTTTCCGCCTCTTTATCCCTCCCAAGAATATACCAACTTCTTAGTAAAGAATTTTATTGTGCCTTTTACAGAAACCTTTGTCTTCTTCCGTTTCCAGAACTCCTCTCTGTTTCAAATAGTTTTTCTAAGAAGTGGTGGGTTATACATGGTGTGTATACATCCCTTTGCCGTGGATGAGACTCTAAAGATATTTGCATTTGTCATACTATATTTCTAGATCTTTACCTGAGCAGGCATTTATAAAAAGAGTGAATTTTTTAGAAATAAATACCACACCCATGTATGTACTTTTATTAGGACAAGTTTTCACAATATTTCATGAACAATCACCTGACTCTAAATGTATTCTAGTGCAGACTGTTTAATTATTTGTGTAAGCAGAAGGATTGCAAGTTCCAGGAGAACATTTAAAAACCTTTCAAAAAACAGATTAATGTTTGAGCCAGGCAGCTTCCTTATGTCACTTTTTTGCATGGCTGACTCTAATGCAGTGGTGCTGGTTAGTGATACTGGTGACATTGGTGGGGTTATGGGCTGTTACCTGAAGGTAAAGGGATAGGATTCATGGTAAGAGGGTGTACCTTTTATCAATTAATGCCTGGCTGCATTTTTCAAGTGCTTATAAAGCAAAATAGATAATTTTTTGATCAATGCAAAGCTCAAGATCTCTTAAAATTGATGAGTCTGAGGTTAGCCTGTTAACATTATTTCCTTTGTGTTATTAGAAATAATAAAATATCATATAACTGAAGCAGTGAATTTTTTATAATTGTTTATGCCATATATGTTAACATTTTGATACGACCTCTGATTAATAAGGTTGAATTGTAGCGAGTCCTTATTTGCATACAATGCATACTTTTAACATCTTTAAATATCAATGTTTCAATATAATTTTCACTTTTAGTTAAATTACAAGTGGCCCATTTTTTTGGCTTATGCATCTGCTACTGTGTACTATTATAGCCCAATGGGTATGCAAGGTACTATGGCTTAATCCTTTTTCTTTTCAGTTTGTCTTGTCTTGCTTGAGCTCTGGGTGAAGGGGGGACATGTGGACAATGACACTGGCTTAACTCATAAAGTCAAGGTAATTTATGTGGCTGAGTGTTATCAAGGCAAATCAGTCCAACAGTTGTCAAGACAAGATCTATCAATGGACAGACATTCTTAAAGTAACTTTCCAATATTTTCCCAAGGTGTGGGGGTTTTTTTCCCCCTTTTTTCTTTTTTTTTTTTTTTCATTATATTTTAAGGCATGCATGGCAGTGCTTTGGTAGACCACAGAACTGTCATTTGGAGAAAATAAAGGAAGAAGGTAGAGGATGTCTCTCCTCTTCTCCTTTTTCTGTGCCAGTCTAAAACCTTATTGGCCTCCCTTAGGTATTTTTGTCAACCTATGCAGAACCCACTGCTGGTGGTATCATACACTGCACAGCAGAAAAGAGCCTGTTTTATTCCTGCTTAGCACTGGATTCCCACCCTACAAAGCGTTCTAGTTGAAATCTGGCCTTGGAGAGCTGGCCTTCTCAGCTGGGGTGGCAGGGAGGGCTAACAGTTTCCTTGGTTGGAAGGCATCAAATTGAATAAACAGAAAATGGGGGCCTGGAGAGTGGGAAAGCTCTTGATGGTGATTAGTTGTCATCCTGCTTGTCAGAACAAATGAAGAAGAGGAGCACAATGTTTGCACTGTTTGAACAAGCCTCAGAGAGCAAATTAGATAGTAAATGTGATCATAATTTGCCTGCCTTTCTTGAAACTCCCATGGTGCTATTAGTGTTTTTCTTTTTTCAGTAAAAACACCTTTAACAAATACATACTTCTGTGGAAACTGAAGCGCACCGAGGTTGTTTACAGGGGTGGTGTGCAAAGATTTCTGTGCTTTAGTGATAGTGTTTACTGTATCTACATGCTGCAGGCTGGCGCAAGGTGTGTCATGCCAATGGAAAACATAATGTGTTTCAATATTGTGCATGATGCGGGGGAAAAAAAAATGTAGATAGCTATCTATACACATATATACTTGATAGGTACGCATATATAAAAAGCTGGTGCCTGAGCTTTATGTTGCACTTGGTTGAGTATTGTTGATAAGCCAATTATGGTATTTTTTGAAAGATATCTGGAATGTAAATTCTTCAGTCCTGTTATCCTGTGATAATGTGCAGTGGCAGCCTGTGCCCCTTGCTGAACTGTTTGCACACCTAAGGTGACCACAACTGTTACTAAATAAAATCAGCACTTCTGTGTTCTGTCTATGTAGAAATGTGGAATAACCTGTAGCATTTAGATAATGAGTTTGAGGTGGAGATGGAGAAATGCTACTTACAGTTTATTTTACACATGAAAGTATTTCACACATAGCAGAAATCGTTAGTGTAAACAAGTATCAATTAAGAGAACAAGTATGAGCATTGTTCGAGAATGAGGTAAAAGCTGTGATGTGAAAGACTCTCTTAGGCAAAGACAGATGACTGACAGTGAAAAGATTTAAAGTATTTCGATTACCTTGCAATGGAATCTGAACCTGTGGAAACTAATAAAAATTGACTGAGCTAAATTAGAGGCCTAAAGGTAACCAAAAACCTTGTTTAGAAACCAGGCACTTGAACTTTCATGTCTCTGTAGTTACCCAGACAGACACAAAAACATCAGACTGCATCCAAAGTCAGAATTTTCCTCAATGTATTGCAAAAATAAATAAACTAAACGGTAACAATAATTGTGGATTAACTGTATCATTATGACATAATGACAGGGTAATGTAAAGGAGAGCATATTTATTTTTATCTCTTTATAAAATCGTTTAGATACACCAGATAGCCCAGACTGGTCTTGCTGCTTTCTATTAAATTGCATTTGCCTATATATCTCTCTTCTTCATCTTTTTGTCCAACTTGATGGGGACTCACTGGTAAGGTACCCTGCCAAAGGGACAAGGCCAGACTGTCAGCATTGCCCAACATAAAAAAGAGAGGGAAGTCTCCTAAAATAGGGAAATGAAGTTCGTGCTCGCTGGCTCTGGCTTGTTGTGGTGCACAAAGCTTTAGGAATTACAGTAATGCCTGGAGTTTCCTGTAGAAATGTGCATTGTTCCACATCATCTCCAGCAAAGCTCTGTGATGGACATAGATATTATCTATTGATCTGCTGGGCCAACTTCAGGCAGAAACATGTACTTTTTTGGTTCCTGTGTATTTTGGGTGACCTCACAGTGTAGCAGTAGAATAAATGAAATGTTTTGCTTTAGTCAGTCACTGAACTGTGCCAGCTATTGTATTGTGCAAATACAAGTTGGTAAGAATGTTCTTTGGCTAATGCAGTTTTTACCAATATTTTAATATACTGAAGTTCCGATGAATCAAATTATGTATGTAGTACAGCTGGCAACAAACTAGTATATTCCATATTAGTAAAGCACAGCGACAAGCAATTACATTTCATTTTTCTTTATTGACTATTTGAGGCTTTAAAATATTCATTCAGCAAGTTAATGTCTCCCTTTTGTTATTTTTAAAGGTATGAGTACTTAGCAGGCTCATACACTAATGATTTTTAAACTGTAATAGAAAGCACATAGGATATGAACAGTGATGTGAAATAGATTAATTAAAATCAATGTTATTTCAATGAATACTAATTGAATTATTAATGCTTGGATCAGGGTTTTCCCTCATTTTGTGATTATTCAGCTTGTTGGCTGATGTATGCACTACTGTTGATGAAAGCCATTTCTCCATCTTCCTTGGCTGTTTTGTGTTGTTTTTGTTTGTTTTTTTTTCTCTCCTGCCCCTCATTAAAGGTATATGTTATCGATACCAAATAGGAGATAAGGACTTACTCATAGCCCATTTAATTTTTACAGTGCTGTCTCTGTTGTCTTTTCCAGTTGTGAGTACAATAACACACAGTGTGTTGCAGTAGCCTAAAAGCTCTTGTGCTATAATCAAAAGTGGGGTCAGCTGGCGTTGGGAGGGCTGCGGTGTGACACTGTAGCTGCAGTTGGGGATGGCTGTCACAAGCTGCCAAGCCCAAATGCCCAGTTCTGCCTCTGCAAGCCCACTGCTGCTGAGCTTCCCATCCCACTGGCCTCATGCACTTGGGTGGAGGGAGTAGAAGAGCTGCAGAGAACCTGCTGCCTTGCTGTCAGCTGAGGAAACTGCTGTTTTCTCTGCTTTGCTCTGACTGCTATTAATAGCCCTTCCCCCAGGCAAATGGATCATATGATTTCAGTTGAAATAGATTAAAAGTCCTTTGTTTTGGTGCCAGCAATAATGTAATAATTTTTTTGCCGGTTCTCCAGGGTTTTTGTTTTTGTAACTTGAAGGCATAAACTCAGTCCGAGGAAAAGATTGCTATTCCATTGAATTTAGAGATTGGATTCCCCCATCCCCTCATTTTAACAATTATATTTTTAGAAAATAGTCTATTACAAATATATAATTAATCTCTTATTATTTCCTGCAAATAGAACTGTGCGTGTGTGTTTGCACAGAGACAGCATCTCTTGGGTTTTTTGTTATGTTTTCGGAAAGTTCAGTGTTTTAACAACCGAAAAGATCTGGTTTTGCGACAATAGTGCAAGTAAAATAAAACATCTTCCCCCTGCCCCCCACTTCTCCTGAAAGTGCAAAACTGTTTGAAAGGATTCCCAGAGTTGAGGATTGTGAGGCCTTGGCAAATAAGCAGTAATATTTTGGATTGCTATGGAAGAGCTATGATCATAATATTGAGATTTTTGGCTAAAACATCTATGGCATGAGCTTCCAATACGGAGCTGTTGCAATACCTGTAGAACATAAATAAGTTGGTATGTTATGAGTCTTCAGAGAAGCTAATGCTTTTGAATAACATTTTTTATATTTCATTTGCTGGATTATAGTATAATATCCTGGTATTATAGTATAGTATCCTGAGTATTAAAGCTCAGTTACATCTGAGCTTTAATACTGTTCTTTTCTAGCTAGCTAGGATTTGGTCTTCAGTTGAAAGTGTTGTAAGTCTTGATAGTAATGTGTAATGTTCATGCCTTCAGCAGTATCTGTTCTACTGTCAGCTATGTGCAGTATGGCTTTTTCCTTCTAATGTGAACAGCAGTATATATTGCTTCAATTATTTATTATATCTGCTGCTTATAGACACTGCATTTAACTGGTACTGAGATTTGCATTTATTTCTGTAACGCTTTCTGTTGCACTCTGAAGCATTACAGAATAGCTATAAACCATGACTTAAATTGGAAAACATTTTGGGCATTTACCAATAGCTTCACATCATTTTTGTATTGTGGGACCCAAAATTGGACTCCGTACCCCGGATGAGATCTCTCAATAGTGGTGTAGAGGTGCAGAATCACCTGCCTCAACCTGGGGGCCACATTGGTCTGGATGCAGCCCAGGGTGTGGTTTTCTTTCTGGGGTGCCAGAGTACATTGCCAGTTCATGTTGAAGTTGGGCTCAACAATCTTGGTGGTCTTTTCCAACTTGAATGGTTCTATGATTCTGTGATTCTCATCAACCATTCTTTCTCCTCAGGGCTATTCTCAATCCATTCTCTATCCAGTCTGCATTTGTACTTGGGATTACCCCAGTCCACATGCAGGACCTTGCAGCCACAAGTTGCTGAATTTTATGAGGTTGACACAGTCTCACTTCTAAAACCTGTCAAAGTCCTTTTGTATGGCATCCCTTCCCTCCTGCATGTCAACCACACCCCACAGCTTGATGTCATAGGCAAACCTGCTGAGGGTACCCTCAATCCCATTGTTGCTGAAAAAGATGTAAAACACCAATGGTCCCAATACCAACCCCTGACGAACACCATCTGTCACTGCTCTCTTATTGGAGACTGAGCTGTTGACCGCAGCTCTTTGAGGGCAGCTATCCAGCTAACTCCATATCCGCTAAGTATTCCATTGTCAAATTCATGCGTTTCTCAGTTTAGAGACAAAGATGTCATGCAGGACAGGGTCGTATGCTTTGCACAAGTCCAGGTAGATGAAGGCCGTTGCTCTTCCCTTATCCATCAGTGCTCTAACCCTGTTGTAGAGTACCACCAAATTTGTTAGACATGATTTGACTTTAGTGAAGCCATTCCGGCTGTGACCAGTCACCCTTTAATTTCCATATGCCTTAGCCTTGTGTCCATGAGGATGTGCTCCAAGATCTTGCCAGGAACAGAGGTGAACTGACTGGCCTGTAGCATCCATAGTCTTCCTTTATTCCTTGTAAAAATGGGGATTATTTTCCCATTTTCCAGGCAGTAGGGACTTCACCAAAATGCCATGGCTTGTAAAATATGATGAATAGTGGCTTAGCCACTTAATCTGCCACTTTCCTCAAGACTTGCAGATGTGTCTCATCAGGTCCCATGGGCTTGGACACCTTGGGAACCCTATTTTCTCCTACAGTGGATGGTTCTTCGTTCTCCCACTCCCTGCCTTTGCCTTCTGCATCTCGGACAGTGGGGCTGGAACATTTGCTGGGAAAACTGAGGCAAAAAGTCACCGAGTACCTAAGCCTCCACCATGTCCTAGCTAATCAGGTTTCCCATTTCCTTCCAGTGAGGGTCCACATTTTCCCTTTTTTTTTTTTTTTTTTTTTTTTTTTTTTTTTTAATCACTGACCTACCTATGGAGCATTTATTTGTTGCCTTTGACATCCCTGGTCAGACTCATATCTATCAGGGCTTTAGCTTTCCTAACCTGATCCTTGGTTGATTGAACAATTTCTCTCTATTCCTCCCAGGCCCCCTGTCCTTGTTTCTATCCTCTGTAGTCTCACTTTTTGACTTTGTCCAGGAGCACCTTTCATCCATACAGACCTCTTGACACATTTTACCTGGCATCTTCTTTGTTGGGATGCATTTCTCCTGAGTTTGGAAGAGGTGATCTTTTGAGTACTAATGAGCTTCTTTCAACCCCTTTCCCCTCCAAGGCTTTATCCCCTGGTACTCTGAATTAACATCCCTGAAGAGGTCAAAGTCTACTCTCAAGCTTGCTGTGTGCTGTCCTTGCTTCCCTAAGGATCTTGAACTCCATCATTTCATAGCTGCTGCAGCCAAGGCTGCCCTTCAGCTTCACATTCCCCACCAGCCCCAACTTGTTGTTGAGAATCAGGTCCACTGTAGTGCCTCTCCTCATTGGCGTCTCTATCTCTTGGGGAAGGAAGTTACCGTCAATGCATTCCAGGAATTTCTGGGTTGCTTATGCCCTTTTGTGTTGTGTCTCTAACAGGTATGAGGTTGAAGCTCCCCTTGAGGACCAGGGCTTAGGAACGTGAGGCTTCTGTCTGTCTGCAGAGAGCCTCATCTTGTTGTTCCTCATTGGACAGCCTGTGGCAGACTTACTCTATAATGTCATCTGTTCTTGTTCTCTCTTTGATCCTGACCCATAAGCTGTCAGTCAGCTTCTCATCCATTCCCAGGTGGATCTCCACACGCTCCAGCTGGTCATTGACATAGAGAGTGACACCCCCTCCTCCTCATCTTCTTTGGCTGTCCTTCCTAAAGAGCCTTTATCCTTCCATTCCAACACTCCAATCCTAGGAGCTATCCCTGCATGCCTCTGTGCTAACAAGAAGATCCTAGCCCTGCAGCTTTGTGCATGTCTCTACCTCCTCTTGTTTATTCCCCATTCTATGTGAATTTGCATAGGGAGATTTAAACTGTATCCCTGGTGAAGCTAACTTACTGGCTGGTGTGGCTGGAATTCTTTTATGCTGTTCTTCTGCTCTCCTGCTGACCTGATTTTCTCCAGGCTCTGATAATCTCCTGCTGCCATTTGTTGGAGTCCGGGGCAAGACCCCGACAGCCATTGATATCAAAATGATAGGAGTGGGATGGATTTAAGTCCTTCCCTTACTCCTGTATTTTTCTTTTACACTTTTATTCCCCCTTGGTTTCTGCCTCTGCTGATTTCCATATCTCTGTCACTTGGTCTGAATGAGATTTCTGATATGATGTGTAACAAGATTTTAGTGATATCTAGCCACTCAGCTAAGTGTTATTTCATGTCAAAGATACTATTCTTACTTTGTTTGAGTAGCACTGAGAACAACTTGTTGCACGTATAACTTGCTGCTGCTGTAGTGGAATGGGACTAATCAGATGTCCAGAGGACAGAATGGACTCACATGTGGGACTTGGCATAGTACAGTGTCCAACTCTTAAATATCTTCTTTATAAACTTCAGTTCCCCACCAGTTTCAAATAACTACTTTGTAAATATTAGCTAAAAACTTTCATTCTGGAGTTTGAACCAACCCTAAGGATTTAAACTTTTTGTTTAAATGAGCTATCCCATCATATTTGAATATGGCCACTTTACATATTCTTAGGCAAAGCATGAGTTACTACAAAAATTTTACTCTGCTGCTCCTCAGTTAGATAAGAGAAGTTGTTTAGGTGTATCAAGGGTTCAAAATTCCTGTTGAAGTCTGTGTTCTACAACATTTCTCAGATTATGTTTTGATAAGAGCAAGAGAGAAAAGGTTATTCAGACTTGACTTCTTGACCATCTGCTGTAAAACTAACTTTCAGCTCAACCTCAAACCCTTTTTCCTCTTCCCTTAAAGTCTCTTGCTCAAAGATACATTTTGATGGCCAGGCAGAACTTCTTGTATCCATCTAACTATGGATTCTTCTTCCAAGCTTCATCTTAAGAAGGATGGAATTGAGGAAGAGAGACTAACAGATTCATCTTGGGGTGAGGGAACTTATTATTTAACTCCTTCAGAGTTATTTCTCTCAACTTAGAGATTATATTGCTCCCATTGTAACATGCATAAGATTCTCATGATTTGAATTTTATACTTTTAATAGAATTCCCCTGTAGGGAGGAAGGAGAACATATCCTAGATCTTCCTTACTTGAAGTTATCAACAGTCAGAAACCATTTTATGTTAAATGTCTGTTTTTTATTTCAAGACATAACTTTGTAATATTCTTTTTGCTCATTATGCCAAAGGAAGATTTGGGGTTTTTCACATGCTCCTTTGAAGTTGGGATGAAAATGTTTCAGGCAGTAATTGTGGGCCTGTTCACTGTCCTAGGCAAGCCTTTCAGACTTGTTGGCTTATTGGTAGAGTGAGTCCTGATTCAAGTCTACAGGTTGTCCAGTAAACACTCTTGGACTTGGGGCTTAGTCCATCAGGTACATACTTTTATTATACAAACATAGAGTGATTGAACAGTATAAAGCAAAATAATTCTCAGTGCCTTCTCTTATGATGTTCTACAAGAAAAAAGCTTTGAGATCCATCAACCTGCTATTTCCTTGCTTCTTTTACCATCTTTATTGGTTTTCTGTCAGTAAAATAGTTTCTGTTTAAAGTATTTTATTAAATTTTCTCTCTCTGATGATGATTCCTTTCCCCTTCCTCTATGTTAAAAATACTGGTTTTACTTCTTGCTGTCTGTATTGAGTTGACAAGACGTGGTGCAGCTATACAAGAGAAGATAGAACTGATTACCTGTATTTTTCTCATTTCTAAGCTTAAGGATTGGCTCCATCAGATTTCACCTTTTTTTTGTCTACAAAATTCTTTGTCTTGTTGCCTTGTAAAGTTAAGAAAATAGTAGTTTTATTACTGATGCAAGGATAAATAAACGGGAAAACATATTTTGGAATAACTGATGGGGTGGCAGGGCGAGTGGAGAGAGTAGACTTAAACATTGTTTCTAGACTTTTTCTTGAGCAATAATTTTTCTAAAATAACTTTAGTTTCTGTCTCCTCAGCTATGGCAGAATGCCTGAGCTTTAAATTGCCTGTGTAATGAAAAGTGATATCAGGTGAAACTGGAATTTAGCATTGGGTCTAATGGCTTATTTTGTGGTACTCTGGAGTCTGTGTACAGACATGAGAAAGAGTAGAAGTCCGTTTTGAAGGGTTTAGAGAATGGCATGTGGACCCATTTGAAAATTAGAAGTAAAGACTAAATTTGTCTTTCAGAGAAGGATATAAAGGGTATTATTTTGTAGAGGGGAACGTGTTACAAAGTATGATCTTCTCTTGCTCCAAGGGGCCTGTTTGGACTTACATGGTTTGTGTTTTGCTTTACTTTTTTTCATGCTGGTATGATGGTGGTTGCTGTGTAAAGAGTTGATGAATGAAGTTAAAGGTTGTTAAGTCATATTACTGTAATGAATAAAGGAATGAATGTAAATAACAATATAGTTTTAGAGCTTGGTTACTGATTATGACTGAATGGCATCTGTTGGAATACAATATCCTGGGTTAGAGACTGCAAAATGATTTATTCCAGAGCCAAGGTGGCCAACAGAGCAGAGGGAAAGTGTGTAATGCACAGACAAAAACTAAGAACTGAATGAAAGAAAATAGGCTTAAAAACCTTTGGTGCCTGGTTTCATTTAGAAATGTTCTACACATATGCAGCTGCCAAGAGGAGACCAACTGATTAAGAGAGGATAGGTTTCTGTTTGACTCAGTAGGAAATACTCTTTCTAAAAGACAGAAATTGTGCAAGCATTTCCTGCATCAGGAAACTGAGCAGATGAAATGATATCTCTGGATGATTCAGCATCAGCACCTTTTTGGAAGTCTTAAGCCACTGGGTTCATTTTGTCTTTGCTTAGAATAAGATATGTTAAATTTAACATATTTTGATATGTTAAGTTCTTGTTACAGTTTCTTTCTTTCATTCAATAATAATTTACTATCTATTCCTTTTGTGTCTGTAAAATTTTTAATAGCTGATTATCCATGACAATAACTGGCATTTGTCTTAGTTTTTACCCATAGTGTCAGTCTAAATGCTTGTAGGAGTTTACTGATACCATAAAGATTTTTGTTCAGTCGCCAAAATCCTAATTGGAGGTTGACAGATAATGCTGTCTCTGCCATCATGCTTTCTCCAGCACCTCAGTTTTAGGTAGCTTTAATAAGTTTTCTCTTAGAGACCAGAAGTAAGAGATACATGTGTTTATCCTCTTTGAAAGAGTGGTCGGGGGATTTTCTCTGAAATACAGTGAAATCTCTTTTCTTTTTCAGACTTAGTGCTTCACAATATTCTGATATCCAGCAGAAGGCTTAGGCACATGTTAGGGTGTACTAATGTAGCACACCTGCTTTAATGTGGCTGATAGTAACTATATGGTCAGTTATGATCATGTTCATTCTATTGTTTTTCTCTTCTGATTGTCAAAATTCTATGCTGCTTCCTTGACAGAGAGACATCTGATGGACCTTATTACTAGAATATATTTTACTCTTTCATAAAAATTAGCTTTCATGATAGCTCTAGTATTGTATCATTGCAAACTACTCCTCTCTAGTGCTTCAGACCCTGCTTAATGTGACCAGCAGGCTGAGAGAGGTCATTCTTCCCCTCTACTCTGGGGCTCATGATGTCCCACCTAGACAAGTGTTTCCAGTTCTGGGGCCCCCTCATAAGGTTGGTGCAAGTCCAGAGGAGGGTTGTAAAGATTATCAGTGGGCTGGAGCACCTCTCCTGAAGACAGGCTGAGAGAGCTGGAGTTGTTCATCCTGCAGAAGAGAGGGCTCCAGGGAGACCTTGGAGGACCTTCCAGTACCTAAAGAGGCCTCCAAGAAAGCTGTAGGATGACCTTTTACAATGGCATGTAGTGACAGAACAAGAGGAAATGGCTTTAAAGAGAGCCGGTTTAGCTTAGATATTAGGAAAAAATCCTTTACTGTGAAGATAGTAAGATACTAGAACAGATTGACCAGAGAGGCTGTGGCTGCCCCATCCCTGGAAATGTTTCAGTCCAGGCTGGATGAGGCTTTGAGCAATCTGGTCTAGTGGAATGCCCATGCCAGGGGGATTGGAACTAGATGATCTTCAAGTCCACTTCCCACCCAAGTGTTTCTATGATTCTGTGTTGCCAATGACACTATGGATCTGGTGAAAGGCCTACAAAATTTTCAGCAAAGATAGAATCTAGTGGGTCTCGAGATCCAGCTGCTTTCTTCAGTCCAGCAAAAGTGGGAGAAGGGCTGTTCTCAGCAAGCTTTCTTGTACAGACCTCTGCCCTTCTGAAGCAGAGGCCAGAAAAATGACACCAGGTTCATTCACCAACTCATCACACTGCCCTTGAGGAACTATTACAGCTCAACAGATTAATCAGGTAGATGAACACTCCTACTTCTCTGGTGATCACCAATGATCTGTTTTGATGGTTCTTATTCTGGCACTTTTCCCACTGAAATGCTTTTCCATGTTAAAGTGGAACTAATTAATTCTAGGGAAATACTGAATGGTTACTTTCAGGTTAACAGTTCAGCCAGTTTCTATGGATGCTCTAATTTCCACTGTGATAAACCAATTGTCCAGACAGCGTAGTAAAGTTACTTTGCTACTGGATATATAACCCTTTAAATAAGTGACATCATAAGTAGTTATAGTTTTGTGGTTCTTAGTTGCATGTTTTGGTTTTTCTGTCAGGAAGATGTCATGTGTGTCTTTTACTGAAGATCACCTGTATTTCTTCAGCAGTACTTTTAGGCAGACAGCATTCTTCTGCACAGGGATCATAATCTGCCATGTGTTAATAGCACATGTCACTCTGCTCCAGAAATGGCATCATTGTGGTGACCACCTTTAAAACAGAGTATCTATCATATGATAGCATGAGGCTGACATACAACATTGTACAGCAATAAAGATGATACTCTCGGAATTATGTACAATCTTTAGTCAGGCTGTCCCAGCTGTTTTATCAGAGACAGTAATATAGATAACATGTTTGTAGTAAAGTAAAAAATAAACGTGCCCTACTTTTACAATTATCAAATAATCAAAACTAGTGATTGTCAGATAATCAAAATAATCACATCCTCAACCATAAAACTTTACAGTAAGGTGTTGATTTTTTATTTGTTGTGGGGGTTTTTTTGTGGGTGGTGTTTTTTTTGTTTGTTTGTTTTTTGTTTTTTTAACACAAGTGGATAAGATACAATCCTCTGTTGAAAATATATTCCAGTGTTTTGTTATTTTGACAGCCTGGCCTAGTGTTCTAAAAATGAATTGTCTCTAATATTTTAAAATCAGCTTTTAAAAATATGATTATCAAAAATGTTACCCTTTAATTAGTTCCAGAGAAAATGCAATTGTAGAAGATCTTTCCAATATGAATCTTCTCTAAGGCAAAGCATTTTAAAGAAACCAGGTTGGCAAGCTGCTGTCTTGATTGCTAAGCCCAAATTCAAGAAATTCCAAATTTACTTTAGAGTAGGCACATTCTTACAGATGAGGTTTTGCAGTGTTCTATATACTTACTTTGTCAACTCAGTTGTGTGTTGTTCAATGTCTTGAAGAATGAACGCCCTAGGATTAGGCACTTGGTAGCCTTGAGCACCTCTTTGTTCTCTCAGATTTTGTGCTTAATTGATTTGCTACTTATTTTTGAGGGTTTTTTTTAATTATTTTTATTGTGCTGCCATTTATTTCTTATTCTTCTCTTTTTTATTTGTGCATACAAATGAAAAAGAGAAGAATAAGAGTTAGCATATTGGAGCTCCTAGCATATTTATTCTGTATGAGATACTAGGCTGACAAAAGCCAACCCCAAAGGGACTCTGCCATTTCCAGTTGTGTCTAAAGTAATCTCTATGCAGTTGTGAGCAGGAACTGTCCCCAAAAGCACTGAGTTGATCCTTGTGACTGGAAAACTGTTACAGTGGTTTGATGGTTTGTCATAACTAAGTAGTAAAAGGACAGAAGGTCTTGAAGAAGATGAAGTATATGATCTTACATTTCAATCAGCAGAAATAAGGGTATTCTAGAGAAAATATAGAAAAGTGGGGGAGATTCAGTCACTCCTAATCTTTACTAGATTGACAGCAGTATTTCTAGGTTGTTTCATTTGCGGGTCCGGTTTTGCCCTTAGTAGTGAGGGAGCAATATACCCTAAGGTACGTAATGCCTTCTCTAAAAGAACCAAAACCTGTGTTCTAGAAAGAGGTTGGATCATTTGGCAAAGGTGGTGATGTTATATGTGGCTTTGTTGACCATCATCCTTCTGGAATTATCTAAAACAATGGATATTTCCAAGTTTTATGTAATTTCTCAGGTGATAGCCACTGTCCTGTCATATATATCGCCCTGGGGTTGTTTCCTTGCTTCAGTGTGATCCAGCCCACTTTCCTGTTCTCATAATTTGTAAAAATTGCTATAGTCCAACAGAAGCTGAATAGTCTCCTAAATCTCCTGGGAACAGTGGTGGGAGAAGAGTTTCAGTCTTTGTACTTCTTGCATTTGGTATCAGACTGCAAGGGAAATTATAGCACAGCATATGGTCCAATGGGAAATCCAGCACGCAGCTAATCTGAGGTACTATGCTGTATTGCTGGAGTGATCAAGTATTCTTGAGGGATTCACAGAAAGCAAGTTGGGTTAGAAGGGTCCCCAAACTTTTGCTCAGAGCATGACTAATTTTAAATTAGATCAGATCAGTCAGAGTCTGGTCCTGTTGAGATCTGACATTCTCCAGGAACAGAGGTGCCCAGCCTCTCTGGGCAGCCTGTCCCAGGGACCAGCAGTGTTGAGAGTCATATCTGTACTATGCCCTTTCCTTCAGAGCATGGCCACCAAATACACACTGTTTTTTCAGTATATAGATTTGCAACATGGTGCATTTCACCTTTTAATGTCATAGAGGAGCAATAGGCAGCAGGTAATGTATGATTTGCAAGGTACAATTTTCGAAAGTACTCTTTTGGCCTGGGGTGAGGAAATGTCTATGTAACTATCGTAGTGCACAGTAGTGAAAATCAGGTACCTCTGCCTCTGAGAGGATCACTTTGTTTGTTCTTTCTGGAACTGACATTAAGGGAAAGGTGGAGCAAAACTGGTGAATAAGGAGTAGTTATTTTCTAAAGGGAAGTGACAATAGTGAAACGTATTTAGTATAGCAAAGAGATTGCCAAGGGAGGAAATTGTTTATTTGAGGTTCTTGAAAGCTGTAGACATCAAGGAAGCAGAGAAATTTTTCAGAGGGGGACATGGGAATGTTTCTAATGGTTTCAGAGAATTAATGGGATAATAAAATAATTAAGAAAGGAGAAATTTCACCCGAGGCTGTCAAATTCGACATAACTGATAGGAGATGGAATTTCCTAGGTTATACTTGAAGAAGAATTAATTCAAGAAGTGTCAATTGGCCAACAAATCATTTTGGAAATGCAGAAGAGATCTGTAGCTTGCACAAGAAAAAATGTTTGTTTTTTATGTGAGTAGATCACCGCATAGTATGCCAAACTCTGTTTAAATGTTGGCAGACAGGACTCTGAGCAAAGACTGTTTCATCACTTTAAGCACAGGCATCTTGTGGATTACTGTGCAGTGTGAATTTTATTTTATTTGTATTTCAGTTGTTTTCTCTCTAATTTCAAAATTAATTTTCCAAATGTTCATTTTCTCTTCTATAATTTGTAATTTATTTTCTCAACTTCATGTTTTTTACAAGCTAAAATCAGCAATAAGGCAAATATTTGACTAAAAGCTTTGAGTGAGTTGCTCTTATTTCTAGACATCTTTATTGCTACCCTCTGTATTTAATCTTCCTTTTCTTCCCCTTCCCTGTTATATTTCTATCATCCAAAAAAGGAGTTAAACTGGATGGGATATGGGGTGACTCCTGCTCTCTGATTTTTTAGATATTTTCTCTCTTCAGAAAAGTTGCAATTGTTTACATTTTGGTTCTGCTTTTCCAGATGTGAAATTACCACAAAACATATCTGCAAGAGCAATTGCTGGTTTTCTGTGGCATGTGTGACATTCTGCAGCAGAGACAATACTATCAATACAATGCTACTTCTATCAGTGAACTAAGATTTTTGTTATTTCAGCTTCTTGTCTGTGCAGTTTTTCTGCCGTTCTTGTTGTGCCCCAGACTCGTGATGAGGGCTGAGTTTGCCAGTAAAGAGGATCAAATCACTGGTTTAGTTTGGAGGAAGGGTAATTTCCAGGCTGCTTTTACTTGATATTTTACTTATGTCAATTTGTAGTAACTCAGAGAGCCTACTGGATTTTGCAGAATCTGCTGTATTTTATGGTTGATGTCGGTGTAACCAGTAAGTAGCCAACAAGGCCGCTGTGGAATAGGAGTGACATTATCAGTCATCTTTCCTCCTGTCTGGACTTGCAAGCAAGGGAAGTACACTCACTTGTTTGAGCTGGTGTAGGAGGTTGTATGTGTACATACATAAGAAGAAATTACCTTTATTTATGGGAAGGAATCCTTCTTCCTTTTGGAACTGGCAGGCTGAGCAAAACAGTTGTAGTTCTCCTTCAGTAAATGCAAGATTGATGCCAGTCTCGCCTCATGCAAACCCTTAAACAGTTATTGCAAGACAAGTTGGCTGGTTGGCCTTCTTGGACATGGTTTCAGTTGCTTCTTTGAAATTCTCATTGAAAATTTTTGAATTTAAAATGAGGCAGCATTTTAAAAGTACTCTTTTTTTTTATTTGCCCATTATACTGGTAAGATAGAACAAGTATTGGTAGCAATTTTGTAGCAATAGTTTACTTTTTATTTCCTTGCTGTGCAGTAGGATTTGTTCTCTTCTGTGGCATTCTCTTCTACTTGAAAAGCTTGACACTAAGTGGATATATATTTTTAAATATAGACAGGAAAGCTATTATTTTTTATTTAGCTTTTACTGTGTAATGGAATTTGTGACAAGGTTATTTGCTTCAATATAATGTTGTGTACTGATTAGTGTTCTTTGGAAAGGGCCTTGAGGCGTGTTGCACAAAAGATGCTATATAAGTAGGGAATGGAAGGGTAAACGACCTTCATTTAAATGCAGTCAAGTAATCATTATCAAAGTTTTAAGCAATTTGAACTGCCTAACAGGAGGTATGATGACAATAATTGCCAATGTCCTTAAAGGACAGCTGTACCCATTTGATCACTGCCACATGCTTGAAGTTCATAAAAGGAAAACCACTTTGCACAATCTCTATGTTGTATTTGAAGATAACTGTTGTAAAAACAAATAAGCAAACCAACCAGCCAATCAAAAAAAAACCAAAAACAAAACAAACAACCCAAAACAAAACCAAAACCCAAACAAAAAAAAACAACCAGGCAAAGAAGACTGAAAAAACTACCCCAAACCAACCAACAGAAAAACATCTGTTTCAAAATGGATGTTTTGGAGGTCTCTGCATGTAAATTCCGAGTTTTACCATACAACAGTGTAGGTGCCAAGAGTGAATTATAAAGTTAAAGAAAAAAGTGCAAAAGTATTGAAATAGGAGTGAAGCAGACAGTGTGTATCTAAGAAGGAATGGTTCTGCCATGCAAGTGAAAGGAATACTGGGCTCTGCAATGCTGTTCTGAGCTTAAACTTAAGGTAGCTTGGGTCAAGGAAGTGAATTATGCTGAAGGACTGAGACAAAATGTATTCATATTTCTGTTTGCTCTTTTCCATGCCCAGAATCATCTTGAAAGATACCCTCATATAGACATGCACAATCAAAAAGGATTTTGCCCATTTTCCGAGGTGCATGTAGTGGAGCTTGGCCCAGCTTGGAACCAATAGTTTGTTTCTTATCATGGCTCTGTGCCAAGTTAATATTTCCCGCTTTTATCTTATGGCCTAGTCCCACCAGCTTTCCACAGGCTAAGAAGAGCTCTGTAACCCTTCTGAGATGGGTATATAGAACACATAAGGGCCTAGGGAACCTCTAAGTCCACTCTGCTACTGTCACTATATATTATAATATGAAATGATGAAGCTGTGTCTTAACATGAGCTAATTATTTTTGTCCTTCAGGACTCCAGTTGGCTGTTCAATAGTGTTAGTGCCCTGGGAGTTACAAATCTTCTAATTTGCAGCATAAAAATATTTATGGCTGTTTTATACTTATTTGTTCTTTTGCCAATGTTGTCTTTTTGACTTCAATAGTTCATCTCTAGTGTATATGCTTTGCTGATTTTGTTTTTACAGAAGAGTCATATTCCTTTTCAGTCTTGGCAGGGTAGATCAAGCCAATGTCTTTTATTCTGTTTGCATGTACACTCTTCATTCCCAGTGTCATTCCTACAGCCCTTCCTTGTCCTTTTTCCAGTATATATTAGCCTTCCCTGAATAAAATCAGAATTACTGTTCTGGTGAGGTTTCACTCTGAAATGACATTAATACTATCTGGAAAGAAAAAAAAAATCCTGTTTATATTCTGCAACTGCATAGCTTGTTTTCGTATTTACATCTAATCATTTGGTGAAAGTACATTTTCCAATCAGTTTGTACATTTTCCAATCAGTTTATACATTTCAGGATTTTTTACTTTTTCTCTTCTTTGTGCTTAAATTTCAATTTGTACCCTTTTTTTCTTTTTTTTTTTTCTTTTTTTTTTCAGTTATCTCATAGTTGATAGTGCTACTTTCTCTCAATTAGCTTTGCTTACTTGGACTATGATATTTTACGAAGATGATATTTTAATTTTTCTCTCTTCTCGTGGTGACTCCTAAGTTTGTGTCATCTTCAAACTTCCATTTCCATCAGTGTGTTTCTACTGATGTAATACTCATTCTCAGTAGTGAAGTTAGGGGAGTTTTGCAGACTGATCTATGAGGAGATTCATTACCAAGCTTCCTTCAGTTCATTAGATGTCCTTTCAATACTGTCATTATATCCCTTTTAGTATTTCCCTAACTAATTTACAGTCCTTTTACTAATTCCTATTTTTCCAGCTGTAACAAGTAACACACACACACACATATATATATATATGCTGATGTACAGATAGATGATTTAGTAATTTCCTTTGCTTGAAATTAGCCATATTATCAAAGAAATTAGCTTGGCATAAATTACCTTACATCAGCCGTTGTGAGCTTCATCCCATTCTTCTGTTATATCTATACATGTATTTAAACATTGAATTAATAGAAGAATTACTGTCTGAATCAATTTACCTCTTCTGCCTCCTTAAAAAGTGGTGACTCCCCCCCAGTTCTCTCCAAGTCCCAATAAAATTGTGGATATTTAATGAATAATTTCTACAACAGCTCTAGCACACTTCATTTTTTATCCCCCTATGCCTATTATTTTGACATGATCTGAGTGTTTTAGCCAACCTATCCCTTTTTATGTTTTCACAGTCTATAATGTCATCAGACACCCCTTCCCATCTATTTTTGTTTTTTCTAAAGAACACATGCATTTTGGCATGTGTTTCAGCCCTGCTTGCTGTTTCAATATATTTTACTTTCCTGCAGTAGTTTTTATTCATCATACAGCACTCCAAACTTTCCCATTTTGTTTAAGAACACAGGTAGCAGAGCAACAAGTCTTGAAAGTATTTCCTACTGATTGGATCCAGTTCTCTAATGAGTCTATTCATGAACAATGAAATCTAATTGATGGTTATTTGCATCAAAATTAGCGTTTTCTTCTAGATGTCTCTCGTATTCCTCCCTCTGTTCTTTAAGCCATTATTGTGACCCTGTTTTCTTGATTTTCCCCTTCCTTCGAATCAAATCCAGATGTTGAAAATAGGTGCCTCTCCCAACACTCTTCCTTTCTTTTCTAGTTTACCGTGAATATATGCGTAGATGCTCATTAATGAAGGGAGAGATCTCAATATAAATTTAGGGAAACAGTGTGTAGATGTAAATTGTATTGCAAAAGTAAAACTCAAAATTTGCCTTTCTGAAAGGTTTTCTCAGGTTTTTTGATAACTCTTTCTCTGTTTTGGACTTTATTGTTTTAAAACTCTAATGAAGTATTCTGGAAAACTTGGAATATGTCTCACTGTGTTTTAAATTGACCTACCATGTATCTTACAAATGAAAAAATAAATATCTAATACATAGGAAATTGACATAGACATTTCACTGTCATAACTATGTAACTTAATGTCAGTGAAATTCTTCCAAGTTTTACTGTTCCTTTGGAGTCTCCCAGGCTACATGCATATAAACTAAATGGAGCCAGGGCCTACATTCAAGCGTGGACTCAAGACCATTAGTTTCCATTCTGTGCCACTTGTCCTTCAGGCTGGAGACTGGGACCTGGCCCACTTTATTTGTTAGTAGCTAAGAAGTTATATCTGGAGAGAAATATTTTCTAAGTTCCTATCTGGATGTCTCAAAGGAAATATCTTTCCCCCACAGCTAGATGTAAGAAAAGTTTGTTTTATTCTTAATTAGTAAGAATGACTGATAGGAATCATGGCAGATGAGAAGGGTTTGGGATGAACTTCTGAAACGTTCGTTTGAAATGAAATGTTCACTTGGGATGAACATTTATGTCTGAGCTGTTAAGTTTGCCAGCCTTCAGCCTACTTGGATATTGATTGTGTAGAATGGGAAGGAGCAAGGAAAATATTTTTTCCTGAATTTCTGACAGAGAATCATTGTCTCAGGCCCTGTGTGAGAACTGGGGTCCTGTAGAACTAAGAATGTTTCTGTGTATCTGATGAAAAGACACTGTCCTAGTTTTTATTCTTTCTACATGCTCACAACTCTTCTCCACAAATTGTTCATACCAAAGTCATCCTCTTTGTACCTTACAGTCTTTACTATGAGAAAAGGTGCTGCTGTCTCTCTGGACCATCAGGAAGCCCTCTTCTCTGTCTTCTTGAGGAGTAAAACTAGCCTGTTCTAAATGAACAACTTCTGCATGGAGAGGAAAAAGGAGCATAGTTTTCAGTGGAAAAGCAAAAAAAAAATTAGGATGCTTCTTTGAACCAAACAGATTTTGCTTGATCCTCCTGAGATTTTCTTACCACTGTTTTCCAATGAAACTGTATTTACAAGATTATTTTAGCATCAAAACTCAGCTGCATTTAATTCCACTGGATTGCACTTTTGTTACTTTGAGCAGACACTGATGTGTATATCAGCTCTACAGAGTTCTGAAAGAGATTTAAGAAACAAACATCATAAAACAAACATGTCAGTAAAAATTCAATTATAAGGCAAAATGTCTGGTAGTTTAGATTGAAGAAAAAGAAAGGGAAAGCTAACAAAAGAAGAACATATATATATTTTTAGCCACAAAAGGATTTTATACATATTTCTGTGCCACAGTGCTGCATTACCTCATAGAATAGGTTAAAAAAGAAATACAGCAAAGAGTAACTTGTATGAGAGCATTTGTTACATATAGCTAATTAACGAAGACAGTTCAGATGCTTACAGAGCTAACACAGGTAATTTTAGTAAGAAAATTGCAGAAAAGCAACAAATAATTAAAGTAATGATGAAATTCTATTACTCCACAGGGGATATCTTTTTTGATCAGAAAATAGCCTAATCCAAAATTGAAAACTGTAGAAATGAAAAGCAAAATTTTAAAATTCCTAATAGACTTAAAGTCTATGCAATGCCATGGCAACTTTCATTCATGCCCAAATAGGTTTTGGAGTCTACTTCACTGAAGATACTCAAGAACTGTCTGAACATAATCTTGTGCCATGTGCTCTGGGGTGACCCTGCTTGAGCAGGGAAGTTGGGCTGGATGATCCACTGTGGTCCCTTCCAACCTGACCCATTCTGGGATCCTTTTTCTTTTGAGTTCCTGTATTTGAGGAGATTAATTTTATAGTTATAGACTTCCTGCTGTCTTATTTACTAGTTTTGCATCTTCTGATATATTTAGCAGCACTGCAGGTAGAGGGAAGATAAATTCAATTAGAATTTTTGCAGCATTCGCTATTATGTTACATATGATTACAACACAGCTATTATCTTTGATTTCCTGGGAGCTACCTCTGACAATACCTTGTTCAAAGCTAAAATTCCTGATTTCAAATTGAGTAACAGTGTTTTCAGTGGGAATCTGGTGATGATCTTGAGGAGAACTGACCACTAGGAACAGCAAATGCTCCTTAGTTTGTACTTGTCCTGGGAAAGTAACTGCTATTTTTCTGTTATCATACTTAGGCATAATTTTGACTTTATAGATGGATCCAAAACTATGTTGAACACATAAATATGCTTCATTTAAATCATAAGTTACTTTGATGAAGCTGAGTGTATGTCTTTTCCTGGTAGTAAACTGTGTGATAAGAATGCAAAGAAATCCTAATCTCAATTCCATGTTGGCAAAATCCTTTCAGAGACTTTGTTGTAGTGTGAATAAGGTAAGCAGTGCTTTGAACTGATGCAGTATTTCTCACTAGCAAGGTGAAAGTGAAATCAAACATGGTATTTTTCCTGTGTAATTCTCCTAATACTACAACTATAATTTAGATGTCATGAGTCAGCAGACAAACAAGTCTGTAGAGTTGCTGTGTATGAAACAAGTTATCTTATTTAGCCTTATGTTGAGACTAACTCGATTTCTTCCTTTCATATGTTATTTTAGCTAATTTAACTTAATTTGAATACACAAAGTAGTAAACTGCTATCTCTTGGAATCAGTTTTACAGAGATATTTAGTAAATGCTGTTTGGAAAGAATAAGTTCAATATATGCTGTCATACATTAATAACATCTAAATTATTTTTTGGACCAAATGCATTGATGAGTTAGTGTATGCTTCTTTTCCTGGAGTATCTGTGAGTGTTTTCCTTTAGACTGTATCTGACCATTTTTGTGATAGGCTGGCTAGCACATGGATGGCTTTTGTGTGTGCATGGCTACATTTTATATTACTTAGAATAAACAAGGTTACATCTTAATAATGCTTTAATAGGGGTTTCATTGATTATGTGTCACTCCTGTTAGTTCATAGGAGTTTCTATTAAGCAGTTACTTGGATGCATTTTCTGTGATTATGGCAAGCATTCAATGGTTGGACCTCGTTCATTGTCTCTATTTAGCATTATCTCCTTTTTTATCTTTATATATCTGTGTGTATGAAGTGTTATTTTTCAGGGAAGTTTCCAACCGTGATAAGAATATTGCATTAAAAAAATGGAAGGAAATTTGTTCCCTGTTACAGATCATACTAATAGATATGCATTCCTGTTTATTTGAGAGAATATTTTTTTCTTAGGCATCCACAGTCATTTCAAATACAGCATGCAGTGCATCAGTTCTATCAGATACTGTGTGTAATGTGTTCACATAAGCCTCTCAAGGCACAAATCTTCAATGGCCAGGAGTTGTTTTATATTCTAGGCTTTCTAAACACTGTACTAACTATTCAGACTGTATCAATCTGATAGTTTGGGGACAGAATTATAAAACATAGAAGTGCAGGGCTGTGTGAAAGGTGAGATCTTTGTATTTGAATTTTACTTGAATTGATCCATAAAGTTATTTTTAGAAGTTACATTCTCATAACATCTACATAATCTGGTTTACTCTAATCTGATTTTTCCAAGCTTTTTAAGCAGTGCTGGAAATTACTTTAGGGAATAGATTTGCTTTCAAACTGAGTTTTCAGAATAAAGTTCGGGTCATTGTGTTCTTTAAGAGATTGGCTGAATGCCACTAATAGTATGTTGTGACTGTTTTTAAACCTGACAGTTGGCTACAATACACTTGAGTAACTTCCAGTTTTATTGTCAAGCCAAGGTATGATTTCAGTGGAGATGGTATCTGGCATCCACAGAAGATATTATCATCAGTTAGAAATAAGATGCACTTCATCTTTTTTTGCAGGTTTACTCATTATGTTGTGCCTTGAATTTGAATTAAGTTTGTAAAAAAAATACTTATTTTAAAATGTAAGTTTGCAGTTTAGAAGCCTTTGAGGTATGACATGAATATCAATATCAACAAAGCTCATGAAGCTCGTTCAGTATGCCAGTTTTGGAGATGCTTTAAAAAATGCTTTCAGATTAAAATAATTAAAATTCAGAATTAGTCCCATTGACCTGAGAAAAAACAGATTTATAGACCTTAACAATATCCTTTATTAGATCAGTGGCTCTATATGGAACTGTTGAAGAAATGCTTGCTTAACATCTTTTTTTATAAAAGGCGTAATCATTACTTTTTGTGCAATATGGGTGGAGTCAAAATGAAATTCGGCACCTGCACATTCCTGGTTGCTGAGAGTTGCTAAGTGAAGAACACAACCAATACAGAAAGTGTCACTTCCAAATCTAGTTTTTTAAACACCTCTAGAGAATCATGCCACTGCACAGACAAGAAGCCTTTGATATTGCACCTTCTCAGGCAGCTCTTTCTTCCGAGTTCATGTTAGATTAAGAGAATTAATGGGATGACTTTTTTATCATGCCTTAATTCCCAAATTTTAACACTTGCTTAACTGTGGGCAGTTGATTTCCCTTTTTCCTCTATTTTTTTTTCTAAGTTCTCTAAAAATTTGCCATTTCAAATTACAAAAGTCAACATTGCTTGAAGCATATGCGTCTTTCTTTTTTCCCCTACAATATTTCCTTATTATAGAGTAAGATGTTAGAATAGTGAATCTACACAAATGCATATGAATAACAAGCCTGATTCTCCCCTGACATGTCGGTTCATTTAAAGAGAATAGTGCTGCAAGACACTTGGGTAGTTGGGTCTAATAGTAAACTACCATGCTCTAGCTGTGTTTATAATTTTGTCAATTTGAGCTGTACCATGGAGGTCTTCAAAGCATCAAACATTTGTGGACCAATTTATTCAAGCTCATGAACGTCAAAAATCAAGTAACTTAAAGCTATTAAAGAGAGCAAAAATGCAGATTTAGATCCATAATGGAGTCTTGAAAATCACTAGTTTGTGTGCTGAGGTCACATGTGTGATCTTGACTCTTCAGGAGATGTGAGCCAGTCATTGCATGGAGGGGTGGAGGATGCATATCTATAAATAGATATAGGTACCAGACCTGATGATTTACCAAATGAGATCTTTCATTCTAAAGGGCAGCTAACCTCCTGATGCCTGCCTGTGGCTGGAGTTAAAGGGAGAAGCAGAATGCAGGGGCTGGTCACCTCCATGACTTTGATTCTCCATGAGTTTGATTCTGCCCAACTTTTGACACTGGCACAGCCGAGGCCTGAAGGACTGCAGACTGAGGGGGGTGATGTCTTGGTGACAGGGGCACTGTGGCTGAGTGAAAAATTATGTGAAATAATATGCAAGTCTAACTTGCTGTCCTGCAGAGTGGAAGTTGTTGGGATGCAATTTCTGACATGAAATGAGTTAATGGTGGAGATGGAGTGTTTGTGCACAATCCAGGAATTATAATCCTGGCTCTGCAAGCCCATCTCTTGCTACCGTGTGCAGCAGCAACAGTAAAGATAGTCATGCCTCCCATGTTACAGAAATACATTAAAATTTATAGTATTTATTTGTAAACTGACAGATCATGTGCCATACTGTGTAAAGTGTGATTTTTCTTTTTTTCTTTTTTTTTTTTTCCTTCTGGTTTAATGTTCAGAGATAGTGTCATCCTAATTAGTTTCCACTGACAGAATAAATATTGTTCCATCTGTGCACTATTACAGTCAGCAACTGAAGGTTTGAAACACTTGAGCAGTGGATGTCAAGTAGTCTGTAAAGGGACTGGAAAGCAACTGATTTTGCATATATCACCATTCAGAAGGAGGTCATGGGAGCAATTCTCATCTGTACTGCCTATCATCCCAAAATTATGAGAAAATGTTCTTCCTTTTTTCAACGGAATTTACTTGATCATGAATAATAAAATTAAAGGATTTCATGCATTATGACAACATAAAGCCTTTTTTTTTTTTTTTACAAGTTTGCAAATATGTTTTGCAAAAGAAATATTTATTACCAAATACTGAGAGTGGGCCAGATGAACTAATAATCATTATTTATTAGACATCCCTGAGACAAGAGGCAGAACAACTTGTCAGGAATCTCCTTTCCTTTTCCTTTGCGCTTTACCGTGGGAAAAAAAAAGCGCATATTTGTAAAAGGTAACTCTGCTTAAACCTTCATCTTGGAAATTTCTTTGGCTGTGATTTAAGCAAAATTAAAAAGCAAGTGAACACTGTATTTAGAGTTCATTTTGGTGGTGCAGAGGGCTTTCAGATAACTAGTCAGGCAGGAGAAACAGGCACACAGCCTTCTCTGTAAGAGAAACTGGCTTCTGGCTGCAAGGCTGTCTGACATTGAAAATATTTCTTGTGAGTAATAATCCTTTACTTAATGTGATGGAATTTTTCCAGTTCAACTTCTTGTAGCTTGATTAAACAAATTAATTTTTACGTAATTGGAAATCAGTGCAGCTCTTCATGAAGTTGTTTCTTGGTATTTAAAAAATAGTCTTAAAAGAACATTGAAATCTCAACTATTTGAAAAGGGACAAAACCCAGGCAGCATCCTTAGGAAATGCTGTAGACTATATAAATCCGATTACCCAAATTCTTTATTAGCTGAAACAGAACAATATGTGATGCTATCTGTGAAATGTATAGCTAATACCCCCAAGTTTTCAAAAATAGTCAGTATCTGCATATTATACTAATGATTAAAACTGCCCAATCCCTTTAGGGGTTTTTTTGTTTTTTGTTTTTTTTTTTAATTCTCAGCAACATTAGGGGTAAATGTAAATATTTCATTAGCAATTCTATAATAAGAAACTTTAATTTGCATAAGATTATTATAGTTAAAGAGCATGCATTCAGCTTTAGACAGTAATTGACTGCAAACCTAATTTTCAAACCTATAGAAACCTGTGCAGAGTTCCTGGGGTGTGTTTAAGGTTTGTTTGTTTGATTTTTGGATTTGCAGGGGTTATTGTTATTTGTTTGGAGTTTGAGTGGGTTCTTTTGGTTTGGTTGGTTGGGTTTTCCTATACCTTTAAATAAGGCCATATTAAAAAAAAAAAAAAGCTCTTCCTCTGCTGTGGTTCTTAATGTTGAGAAATTGTACACTTCACTTTGAATATATTTGGATTTGCTCTGGTACAAAAATAAAACTTTTGTATACATAAAGGAGGAAAAGCAGCATTTATTGGGAATCTAACAATTCTACCTTTTTTACTTGAAGTTTGTGTTATTTTTAAAATAGATTTTGCTATACAGATTCAATTATATGGCATCTTTTAAAAGACTAGAACTTGTAAAAAATGGCCTTAGAGAAATGTTATTCTGCATCATGTTTAAATACTTAGACTTCTGTCTCACTAAAACATATGTTGTTTGGATTTAAAAAGAGCTAGAACCACGAATATTGGCACAATTAGGAAATTACATTGCGCTGCTGATTGATAGGTAATTGAATGAGAATGAACTGAAAGGCTTGTAGAAGTAAATGTGTATTCTACTACTGCTTAGACAAATGCTCTTGTGTTTACCTGAGTTATAGGAGAGTTACGGAGGTGAGAAGCGGCACCTTTCCTTTCCATCTTTAGTTTGTTCATGTCAGTGTTTTCACTGTGCAGTCAATCATAAATGGAAGAACAAGCTCACCCTGAAAGAGAGAGCAGTTTAAAAATTTCACAATTTCACAACTTTTTTTACGTCATCATTACACCAGAAACAAACAAGTGAACAAATGGAAACCCATCAAAATTAAATATGTGCTGAAAGGGCTTGCTGGCCTTTAATGTTGACTGTCTGGCAAGAACCACTTATTTATTTAAGCTTTTTTAAAACCAATTTCTGTAACCAGCTATGCTGAAGAGATGCTCGTCTTTAAGAAATAATTTAAAGGTTATAATTGGAGAAAGGTCTTTTTATTATTCTTAAACCATTTTGTTGATTCTCCCCCCACCCTTTTTTTTCCCCCCATTTATTATGTGTTCCCTAAAGGCCTCCTACACATTGAAGTCCACAGTGAAACTCACTAGTGGGGATGAAGCAGAGAAGCCACTGCAGGACTCCCCTTTTCAAAGCTGAACCAATATTCACCATTGACACGTTCATTCATCTGTGCAGGGTCATTGGAAATCCTCTTTCTCTAGTTTTGCCTTCCCTTCAGGGAGCAATGCTTAAAAGAGCAAACCCCTGGTGTGAAGAGATAGAAGAATTCTCAGCGTGGCCAGTGGTGCCAGGAATCGAATTAAAGTTGTCCATTTGCAGATGACTGTATACTCAGCTCCCAGGATATTCAGCTGTGGGGCTTGATGCTGATGTTTTATTTGAAATGTTGATGGTGGCACTTGGTTGTATTAAAAAAAATTGGGGGCAAAAAGTAGTTTCTCAGAAAAGGAGAAAAAAAAAGCTGCATTTCAAAATGTGCATGGTTCCTGTTATTCCTTTTAGGTCTGGAGGTTGCTAAGGATCACATGCCAGGGAGGTAAATAATTACAGAATTTACTTCTTTGGGTAATTTAACACTTGTCACTTATTCTGCTATTGTTGACATCTCTATTTTGGCATAAATCAGATTCTGACATTACTAAACCTGCAATTTTGTTTTTCTTCACACACATTATCTCTTCCATGTGAAAGGCGCTGGGGAGACACAGGCTGCCATGAAATCTGAAATGCCTGCAGTCAACACGAAGAGCGCCTCTTTATTTCAGTTTCATTTCCTGTTAATAGAGATGAACTTGGTGCTCATTTGGGCACATTTAGAAATTGTCAAACAGAAATTCTGTAAAAGGAGTTCTAAGAATTTAAAGAAGTCTCTGTCAGTTTGTAGGATGAAAGGATAAGCATAGTTAACCATTTGGTCACCTGCCCGAATTCCCATTCCAGCAAACATAGTCCCCGCACGTGTGGGCGGCGGCAGAGTTGTCATGGTATATCCCTGTCCTTCGTGATTGCTAGAAGGTTTAATTCTTGTGACTAATTTCAAAGAAATCTCAGCAAAGGGTATTTCTGTGAGTAACGGTGGCACGATCTGCCACCAACATAAATCACAGTTTCTTCAAGGAGCATCAGGAAAGGAAGGTGGAAGAAAGAGTTGGAGGCTACGAATTACACCACTGCCTAATTATGCAGCTTTATTCATATGACTAACGAGTTATCTACATGCATGTTAACAACACAGAGGCCTAAATTATAGACATTCATAGCAACTTGGAGAAGGGAGCGGGAGAACTGTTCAAACAATTTAAATTCTCTGTCACAGCAACTTGTGACTTTAGACAGAGCCATCCCAGAAATACAGATTAAATTTTCCTTTTCAACTAAATCACACAGGTGGTATCTTTATGCAGTGCATATAAAAGTAAGCTCATTGTTCATCCTGTAACCAGCACTTCTATACCCAAGTATGTTAGGTGTTATAAAGAGGTAACATTACAGTGAGATATTTTAATCTAGTTGAATGACCTTACACAAGGGGAAGCGTTTTTCCAAGAGGGGCAGCCCAGTAATGAGGGTGAGGTGTGTCCTAAAACGCCCCAGAGCTCATTCTAGCTTATCAACTACTGCTTTAATTCCTAATTTGTGGGGCACTATGTGCTTTTTCTGGGCAGTCTGTCATTTAAAGTGCTGTGAGAGACAGTTTAATCATTTTAAGAGTATGCTGTGTAACTGATCTTAGAAGTACCTGGTACTCACCAGAGATTTATAGAAAAAACATTTGTACCATGACTGTCTTTCCTTTGAAAATAGTCAAAATATTAAAAAAAGCAGTCAGGCTCAGCAGCAGTTTTCATTGATGCATTTAGAGCATTCCTCCTCTTTAGCATCCAGACCTTTTTTAAGAAATGTCATTGCTGGTTATCCTCAGTACAAAATGGCCCATCAAACCTACCTTGGTGCAACCTTACCTCTTAAATATCAACCCATGCCCCGTAACCATTTGTTATCAAGTACCTTTTAGTTCAGTCATGGCAAACTCAGTTTAACATATAGAATGGAAAAAAAAAAAAAAAAAGGATAGGACTCAAGGCAATTTTTATTAAATCATAAATTGGATATTTACTTAATATGTTTTGGATGCATTCTTGAAAAAGTGACAAAAGATCTTTATATAATAACATGCCTAGATAATGATGTGCCTAATGAAAACCACGAGAAGTTAAAAAAAAAAAAAAAAGAAAGAAAATGAAAACAACTAATAAAAATTGAGGTAAGGCAAATTTAAATTTTTCTTAACCTTAGCTTGGTACTTAGAAAATACTTCACTATAAAGGTTCTGCCTAATTTTCCTGTCTTTTGTGGAGTGAAGTTTCTAAAGCCCTCATAAATGTGATTTTCTTGTTTCTGCTGTCTGCTTTATTCTCTATATTAGCTGTATCTTCAGAGCAGCTAACCCCACATAATGGTATGGTGGGTTAGGTATTCACTTGCCACTTAGCAAGTGTACTGACTGAGCCTGAGGTGGGATTTCTCTGCACAAATTTCACAAGTCATTGGGAGTGAGTGTGTTGAAGGGCTGTGCTGTATCTGCAGTTAAATTCCTGAAGTGAGTGGCAATCACCCAACCTGGCCTTCAGTACATGAAGAAACCAGAAACAAGCTTGATAGGTGGTAGGAACAGGATGCTGCTTTGTTCACTTTCAAAACCTCTGCTGTCCTATTTTCTGACCACCCTTTAGCACTGCTGCTCTTGATTTGGCACAGCTTTAAGTTTGAGATAGAGGACAGTGCAGAAATGCATGTAAAGAGCTGAGGAATGGGGAAGGGGAGAAGGAGGTCATGTATGTCAGATACAGAAAGAAAGATGCACCTGAAAGATCTGTTGGAGATCTCCTATCTTTTTGCCAGTGAATAAACTCTCAACATGGCTGGAGTATAAAAGGAATTAACTGATTTTTTTTTTTTTTTTCCATTTTTTGTTAAATGAAACTATATCATTCTTTAGGCAGAAATAATATTGCAATATAGTATAGTGCAGCGGAAAAGTTGCTGAAAAAAGGGTCACTTAGAATTTCTCAAAAGGATATGAATTGAGGATTGCAGTCTGTACTGGGATAGTCCAAAACGTGGGGGTGCTTTTCTGTTTGATTTTTCTGTGTGTTAATTCCAGACTAGACATTGAACCATCACTAGAGATAAGCATCATTTTTGCTCTGGGAGGGGAAATAAATATGTGTGTACATTTATACATATGTATACATGGAAAGAGAGAGCTTCTCTGAATCAAAGCTTTATAATTCTTCTCTTTAAAATCCACATATAATACAAATATAGAATCAGAACTGGAATAGCAAGGAACGTATTTCCCATCTCATGCTGCAGGGCGTAAGCTAATCTGCTGCTGAGATCAGGCAGGAACCCTTCTTCAACCCTGTGTTGTTTTTCATTACACAACTGGCTGTTTGCATTATGTTTTTTATTAGAACTTGATTGTTTAATGATAAAGATACAGAGTTATGCTAAAATAAATAGAAAGCTCTTTAGTGGAGAAGGAGAAAATACACTCAATGAAAAATAAAGACAAGGACTGCTAGATTCTGTTGCACTCACCCCAATCCATCCAAAGCATGCAAATCTGTTCCTCACTTACACATGCATTTGCTTTATTAACCCCCATCCCCCAGCAAAACCCACAGATGTATTGCAGAGGACCTGGTGGTGTTCCTTTTGCTTCCTTTATTTAATGAGGAGATATTTCCATAAACAATTTCAGTTAGGAAAGTTGTATACTAGACTGTTCTACCTTTAAAGAAAGAACTGGCAAGTCTGTGTGTTAAAACCAGTCAGAAATGCAGGGAATATTGCCTGCCTTAAGATAAAGGATTGCAGTTCTGTTGGACAAATGTTCTCATCTGCTGCAACTCATCTATTATGTAGCTTTTGTAAATGTGTTATAATAGAACAGTAGCCTTGGCAGTCTGCAGAGTTGGTTTGTGTGCAGTTGTTCGGACAAGTGATTGCTTATGTTGGAACAATTGAGTTTATTTTTGGGTTTAGGGAGGAGGGGGCCTGTTCCTTTGAAAAAAACAGCAAAAAAACCCATGCAGGACACCAAGGGAAACAATTTCATGAGCTATTTCTCCCAAGCTGAATTTCATGAGATACTTCTTCCAAGCTGCTTTGTACTCCATGGAAAAAAGAAAAAAAAAAAACAAACCAAAACAAACAAACAAACAAACAAAAAAAAAAAAAAAAAAAAAAAAAAAACAAACCACAGAAAACAAACCACACAAACAAAAAACCACACCACAACAAAAAAACCCAACATGGAATTCTAGAGTGATTTAGGTTGGAAGGGACCTTAAAAATCACCTAATTCCTACTTCTCTGTCATGGACATGTGGTGCCCTTCTACTAGATCACATTGCTCGAAGTGCATCCAACCTGGCCTTGAAAACTTCCAGGGCCGAGGCATCCACAGATTCTCCGAGTAACGTGTTCTAGTGCCTCACCAACCATCACTGTAAAGAACGTCTTCCTAATACCTAATCTAAATCTGTCCTCTTTCAGTTTGAAGCCATTCCCCCTTGTCCTGTCACTACATCCCCTTGTAAAAAGTGCCTCTCCAGCTCTCTTGTAGTTCCCCTTCATATACTAGAAAATCACCATAAAGAGAGAGAGGAGAGAACAGAAATCTGAGGTGTTCTGTACTCAAAGGTACCCTACAATTGTTTATGGTACCTTTTGCTGAAGGCTAAATTGTGGTTGATGCTGGGTCCTAGTTGGAGAAGGTGAGCTATAATACTGTAATTTGACTGATGGAGAAGAAAGTGTCTATGCTGCTGTAGAAGGTGCAATAAATTTTACATGGAGTCCTGTTTCTACTGTTTATGCTGTCTTGTGATGGAGTTGTCCTGAGGCAAGCCACTCCAGGGCTCAACTCTGGTTTTGATGACGGCAGACCTTCCCACTTGAGCTGTCATCTCCTGCTTGGCCCTGTGGAGAGTCCTCCAACTCTGCACTGTGGAGGCTCTGATTGATGGCAGAACCTTAAATATGGGTATTAAGGTTTTTCTCACTGTCTTTTTTTATAGAATGCTACTGCTCTTTCTGACCAGTTCAATGTTTTGAGGCAAATTCTGCCTGGAGTTCAACCTGCCCCTGTAGCTTCACCTCCTTCTTTGACTTCCTACGCTTTTGCAGTTTCTTATGCTAGTCCGTACTCATGTATATATGACACGCCATCTCAGGGTAGCAGCCTGGAGTAGTGTAAAATTTGGTAGGTCCTAGTTCTTCAATGGAAACTCCTCTAAAAGTCAGATCAGGCTAAGCAGGCTTGGAGATATCAGGAGGAAAACTCTCAATTTCTTTTGAAAGTCAGGCATTGTTCAGGGTCATCATCTTAGGTGAGCAGACTGGTATTTCGTAGACTTGATAAAATACAGAGGATCTGAGGCAGAAAAGTGATTTTCTAAATTGTTTTTGTGGTAGTGTTAGGCTACAAAGGGAATACACTGAAGGTTCCCCCCTGCTTTAATTTTGTGTTACGAGTAAGAAAGGATGGTAACCATAGCTTTATAATGATGTCTAAAATACCTCCTGTGGATGCTACATTTCTGTCAACCCTGGTTTTAAACTACAAAAAATATCATAATGTACGATATTGAAGGACTTACTGATGAACAATTGATGCTTCAAAGCATCTGTGCTTAGTAAAATCAACAGTACAAAATGCATATTATGCAACTTGGACCATCGGGTTGTCACTCACAAATGATGTGAAGTTTAATGCATTATTCACAAGTACAAGAGAAGGCAGTCCAAAGCAGTTGTGGAGTCTGTTATTTTATTTTATCGTATTTTATGTTATGTTATTTTGCAAAGAGCAGAAGCTAAGTATGTGACTTAAAGGTGCAGAGTTTGGAATTTCATTGATAGGATAAACAGCAGCCGCACTAAAAATGGATCTAAGTAAAATTCAGTTCAGACTTAACAAACTGGAAGATATTTTGATCTTAAATCTACAAAAACCCATCTGGGAATGAAATAAGGGTTTGGGGTTGTGTTTGGATTTTTTTCCTTTTTCCACTTTGTAGTGCAAAGAAGCACATACCACAAAATCAAATGAAACTGGCATTAATTTGGTAACCTCAGTTCTCAATATCCTATTGATTCAGAAAGCTGCAAACAGATACGAAGGCTTAGAGGCTGTATTTAGGGCTGCTGAAGTTTGGGGCTAGGGTATACAAAGGATGCAGCGAGAGCACTGCTTCAGTAAGGAACCGTTAACATCTTAACATGGAATTCCAATATAAAAATCTTGGTCCAAGAGAACTGGTCTTCATCATTTTATTGGTGGTTTCATTATTGATTACTCATGTTTATGCACTTTCCAAAGTCTTGGCCGCCGACACAAACCTTGTCCAGCAGAATCTCTAGTAAGCAAAACAACATTTGCATCCCTATGTATTTCTCCTAGTGGGAGAGAAAAAGGTTGTCTCGGTCATTTCTTATTGATAACTTTAAATATTATGTCAAGCTGAAATCAATTGTATGAGACAACAGAAGCTATTCCTCAAGATTCACTCTGGATATTTAATTAGCTAGAGTTTATTCATGCACTTTATTTTCTTTTTTGCCACTTTCAGCATTTGTTAGGCAGTAGTATTGATGCGACTAGTGTGACAAGGTGTGCATCTAGTTAAATTGAACCTTCTATCAATGAAAACTTAGCTTTTGTGGGTGGCTGTCTCTTATGAATAATATATGTCACAATATTACATTTTCTGTGGTGTTCTTTACATTAAGAATGTGGGGGATTTTGGTGGTAAGTAGGTATTAAGACTTGATAGTACGTGAAATGTAGGAGAAACAGCATTAGCTATATATAAATAGTGTGTGTAAATATATATACACTTATTAGATATCCATAATTTTATTTTGAAACCAAGCAATTGGCTGGTTTTTCTCAAGCATTTACAGCTGTTACTGTGGAAGGAGAACTGACAAGTGTTTTTTCAAGTGTCTCCTGTTATTGGCCATTTTTGTTCATTATTATTCAGCTGGTGACAACAACATTTATTGTTTGTATATTAATGACTGGAATTCTTAAGAGATGGAAGAGCAGTCTAACAAAGCTAGGTAGAATTAACTTAATGCATGCTTTGTAGTTGTTTACTGCACTTGCAGTATTCTACATTCCCTAAGTACTCTGATTATGTATCATTTATAGATCCAATCCAGCCTTGCACAGTATTTTAAGCAGTTTTAAAATCTCTTTTGGAAATACTGAACCCCAAGTATTTTCAAATATATTTTCACGGGGAGGAAAGTCTATATTGCAGTAAATATCTATCATCACAACTACCAATTCCTTGAGCTTAATTATGACACTACTAAATGTGAAAATCTATTCAGTGCTAGGAACACTTTTCACATTACATTCACGCTAAAGATTGGCTGTTAAGAGCTCATTACTGGTAGTTTTCTAAAGAGTGGTTTATTAAACACTGTTACCTAATAAGCATCTTTGGTGGTGCAAATTGCTGAAAACAGTAATGAGTCTGATTAGACTTCATTTCAATTACGACAGCTTGTCTAGCAAAAAAGGGAAAAAAAAAGGGGGGGAAAAAAAAAGAAATCTCTCCTTGATGCTTTGGAATCTGGCTACAAGGCATTAGATGGTTTAAAAGGAAAATGCCACCTCTGTGTTTCCTTTCCACAGTTCAGTAATGAATAGAGAGCTGTCCAAGTAGCCATCCAATTTAACACATTGGAAAACTAGATGGGCAGCGTTGGAAGCACAATCCTGTTTGCTTAAAAATTCTACAAAGGCTTTTCAGTTAGTATATCTAAATAGGGTCATATTTAGGTTTTCTCTGCTTCCCTTGTGTAATAGTATAAAACTGTAAGAGAGAAAATTAAAATGATTCACTCCTACCTGCTTTGCAGAGGGTATGCATTCCTCTGATTAGTGTAATGCAGCTTTCAATTGTTATCTGTAAATCTTTTACAGATCTGTAAATCTTTTACATGCAATCACAAAACCCTCACAGCATTTCACAGTACCTCATAATTCAATCTGGTCTTTGTTTTCACTTTTTTTTTTTTTTTTTTTTTTTCTGGAGTAAAAACAACTTTTAAGAAATGTTAACTACTGATACCAGAGACTTCAGTGAATATCTGTTTGCTTGTGAACTTAATTCTTGATGCTAACTAAGTGTGTTTAATTATATTAGTGCTAAGTACTCTTTAAGTCATCCCTGCATGCTACTTACACATTCTGGATGAAAAGAGAAGTGTTAATAGAAAAAATAATTTAGGCTTATAATTGCTGAATACTGAGTAAGTTTCTAATGTTCCTGCTGATAGTCTATAGCATTTTTAATACTAAATCCATGTGGGTTCACTTTTCTAATATTATTTAATACAAAATTGGATAGATACTTTTCTTACTAAAACCTTTTAATAAAGTATGCTTGGAGAAATGGCAGAAGAGGGATGCCCAGGGAAGAATGCAGGGCTGCTGAAAGCAATTTGTTGGACTGGTGTCTCAGAATGTGGCTGAAATCAGACACTGTCCAGTCAGTTTACAGTGAATTTTAGGAAGGCTCACATTCAATAAAGTTTGAACGCCACCTAATTAGACATAGGAAATTAATCAGAAACAGAGCTTGTGCAGTGAATATCAGAACTGTCTATCAAGATTTTAATGAAATATTTTCTGTGATGAATTTTTATTAAACACACACCCGAAACACTGGTGAATAAAATATAATTTGTGTAATTAACACACTTTAATGTGGCATATTTATCTCCTTTGCAATAAATTGTAAACTTCAGTACTTCTTCTGACTTCACAGAAGTGACAGAAGAATCAAGCCCATGAACCTGGGGTCTAAGTAGCTATATTGGCCCCCGAAACCCCTTTTTGGCTCCTTTTTGTGATGTTACCTTTCTACCTTGTTTTTGAAATCCTTACAGTTAGCTGTTATATTTTGTATATACTTTGTGAGAGGACTTTCATCAGTGTGCATTGCCAAACATCAAGTAAAATAGTGGGGAGGCAGGGGGTAGTTGGGGTTTTTTTTAGCTGCATACAAACACAAGTGCTATTATTCTGCTATACAAATGTGTGCCTGTAGTGCGCTTTGAGATGCTAATCAGTGGAGCTTGACTTCTGTACCCTGAAGCAAATTTTAAAAGTATTTCATCATTAGGTGACTACATATGCAATAAGACTATGGACAAAATTACAGAAAAATAACACAGAATATTGTTATTTAAGCTATCAGCAGTACTCAGCTAGTTATTGATACAATCATTGCATGGTTTAGATTTTTGTTGTATCTTGAACGCTGTTTACAGAAATGGCTAAATGTGTGTGATAGCTGCAAAGGAATGTGACATTTTTATCAGCTGGGCTCTATAATTTCTTTCTGTTTTTAAAACCAGTATGTTCCTTTTTTTTTTCCTGCCCTCTTCTTCTGTCTTTGCACCCTCTCAATGACATACTGTGTGTCTTAGGACATGGTTTAACTTTTCCTGTTGCAGGATGAACTTTACTTTTTTTTTTTTTTTTTTTTTTTTTTGAGAAAGTAGAACCAACATCTAATATGATGAGTTAGTCTCTTTTCCTTACCACTCTCTCCAGGAATATGGAAAAAATATCAGCATACATAGAGTTCAATTTCTCAGTTGAGACATTCTCTCTCTGGTGCCTGTGTGTCTAAAATATATAAATGGAGAGAGAGAGAGAAGGAGAGAGCGATTTCTATATTTGTCTGTAGAAAATTCCCTGTTCCTCCTTTCCTCGTCCCCCAGATAATTTGTCAAGCCAAGTGAACAATCTATATAGTTCCTTTCAAGTGCTCAGGAAATAATACAGTAAGTCCCAAACCAAGAGCATGCAAAAAAATTGGCTATATTCTATTTTTCAGTAGCTAATTCAGATATATTTTATTGAGTGAGCAAGAAAGAATCTTTGGAATTTGTGAAATATAGTAATTGAAAGGTTTAAGTGGGGGAAAGATTTATCTCAGCTTAGTTTTTCTAGGATGACAGTTCTTTGGTTGTGCTTCTGCTTTTAATCTTGTTTCTCTGCTTTGGGGGGAGCAGGAAGGAAAGGAAGGGTCAGCTGCTCGCACAGCCGAGCCGGGGAAGGAGCTGTGCCAGAGCTCTTTTTTCCCTAAGAGCATGATTAGTACAGTTCTGATGACTTAGCTTAGGTGTTCCTTACCCTGGGGAGGAAATCTCAGGTTCCATGTGGTAACATCATCCCTTCTGAGAACAACGTGATCTCCCATATTGTAATATAGACATAGTTGTTTGTTTGGGGTTTTAATGGAGACACCAAATCAGTGTACAGTTTGATAATGCAATCCTTTTGCACAGGATATTCTCTTTGGAAAGGCAGTGTGTTCCAGCAGTAGCTGCTCTGATGTGTATAGTAGAGAAAAATGTGTGTGGTGTGCGTCTGGTACGGTGGGAAAAAGGGAGAGAGTGGATGAGCTCTGCTAAGAGCTCCCTGCTCTTAATCCTGGGCCATGTCAGGAGCATTCTAAAGCAGTTTATCTTCATATGTCGCCTTGTATATAAGAAACAACACTAAACCCACCAAAACTCATTTCATATGTAGCTTTTTCCGCAGCCTTCAGATCAAAGTTATTTTCTTCAGGCTGGACTAAATTATACACAGGTCCCAGGAGTGAAGGACACTGAATTAATGCACTATGTCAACCAGTCCTGGCTATAGAATATTTTTACTGAAGTGTGAGACGCAACATCTCTTTACTATTTCATTAAAAATTAATGTGCAGATTGCCAAAAAGCATAAATAACATAAACTATTTTTGTGAAAGCTTTGTATATTATGGACACAAGGTAAGGATTTTTTTTTTTTTTCCTTGAGCATCAGATTACTTCTATATATACATTTAATCAGTGTTTGTTCTCATTTAGCTAATTAGCAGAAGTACTCTAATCTAAGTAAAGCAACTGTTCATACCTATCCTACAAGGGTAGGTTTTGAAATAAGTGCTTTAAAAGGAAAGTAGTATTCCTGGTTCCAAGCTGGAGTATTGTGCTACTGGCCCATATAAATATGCTTTTTCACTTTTGTAAAGTTGAATGTTAAGGGTCAAACCTGACTACAATTATTTGAAACTTATTGAAACTGAGCTTTACCTTCATATTTTTAAAGCAAATAGAGCTGGCTAGATGAATCTCTGGAATTAACCTTTTGTTGCTGTACATAAAGCTGTGAAATACATACCTACATTTGTTAAAATTATATTACAATGGAATTTATACAGAGTGCTGCTGCTGTTAATTGAAGGGAAATATATTTTAAATAATGCTTGCTGTCTAACTTGGTCTTATGTTTTAAAGCAAGGTGATTTTCTGACATTTTGGAACAACACGATATAAAAATAACTCAGCATCAGTTAAATCTGTATTTATTGTGCACCCACTTTGTTCAAATAAAGTATGTCCCTGTATGGCAGTTTTAACCCCATTTATCCTCATGCACAAGTGCTCACCTGTTATTTACTCACATAAGAGAAGGTCGATACTGCAGAACAAGGGGAGTGCTCTGTTGTGACATAAAACATACATATTCATTAGCTCTGCTGTCCCTTTGGACACGAGTGGTATGTCCTGATGATCTTTATTTGGCAAAAGGAAGTGAGCTTAAGAAGGAAATTGTCTTAATGGATTTACGATACATGAAAAAAGGATTTTAAAAAAGCTTTATTAGTGGCAAGGAACCAAAGCAATAATTTTAAGTGTGAATGAAAGAGTAAAAGGGAACAGTTTGCTAAAACATGATTAACAAGAGAAATGGAAAAAGAATAGAATCCAATATTTGAAAATTATAATTTTGAGATATTAAAGGGTGGTTTTTTTTTTCCTAGAAGCTCTTAGGTCAAGATCCGAATGTTCCATGGCAGGCTCCCTAGTGCTGAAAATTTATTTCTTTTGCCTCTCACTTACTTGCTAAAAAACAAGTTCAGGGTTTTGTGTTTCACCTGCTTCAGCTGATTACGTGAGAAACACGATAAAGCATGAAGGTATTTTGTCTGCTCTGCTTTTAAGGATTTGTGTTATGCTCTTTCAAGGTAAATGTGCTTCAAACTCCACTTCTTGAAGGAAAATGAAATAAAAGGCTACTTCTGCTATTTTGTTGCCTAAAAAGAGAGTATGCATTTTGCTGCACTTCTAAAAGCTTCAGTTGGGTTTATTTGAGTCTTGAAATAAGCACTTCAGTGGGAGCACAGTCACACTCCAGGTCTAAAATATTTTGCATTTTCAAATATTCATAAATACTTTTGCCAAGTAGCCAAACTCTGTATTTGTTCATTATTATATATTATGTGAATATTCTAATTCTCAGAACCATTAGGTATCTTAAAGAAGTTATATTGATTTTCATGTTTATATAAGCATAAATTGCAGATTATGTGGTATATTAAATATTTTTAAAATACATTATAGCTATAAGTGCGTGTTCAGTGGACTGCAAAAAGTAATTTTTTCATGTAAGTTACGCTTACGTTTGTTTACAGCTATTGTTTTTCTGACTATTCTCTCAGAAATTATGATTTTATTAATTCAGCACTGACAAAGCATGCTAGGTCCTTTAAAGACATAGTACGGTTCAGAGCTACTTGACAGAAACAGCTTAAAAATTTAAATCCTGGCAAGAGGAAGCATCATAATAAAGAAAATTCAATTATTGTTTTCATTAGTGTGTTTTCTAGTTGGTTTAGAAAAGTACTATGAGCAAATTAGTATGATGAGGGCAAACTGACATAATAAAATATTTCAAAGATAAACTGCATTTGGTCACAAATATGACGAATCCTCTACCTAGATGGGTTCCAATGCACGTTGCGTAAATGGTTTTACTTATGGTACACGGTGATTGTGCATCAATGTAATTACACGGCAAGGATGTTTTTGTGTCAGGGACTGCTGCTGCAGAGAAACCAACACCTCCAAGGTGGGCAGCAGACTGGGAGGTCCCGGGAGTGCCTCAGTAATAGCTCCAGTCCCTACCAGCCGCGTTTGCGGGCTGCTGCGGGGCTGGCCTCCGGTCCAGCCTGCTTCTGCCGGCAAAATACGCCAGCGTCATCTCTGGGCGTAGTTTCCCTTTGCTTGCTTGAATATTATTTCTCCGTATTTCTGTTCCTTAAGGCCTTTGAAGCTAATGGATCTTCTAAAGGCTGTTCAGCCAGAAATGTCTTTGAGACTATCAAAGCCTGCTTTATGTAAATGGCAGGGAGGGGGCTTGTGGGAAGAGAACTCATTTGCTGTAGATGTTTTGCTATTTGCTGTTGTAAGGTGTGAAAGTGTGGTTTTAAAAGAATAATCATTTGACAGTATTTAAATTAGATAATTGGGGTGTATCAGTTTGGAACTCATTTTTAATTTCATAATTTCATTTTTAACCATTCCAGGCTCACATAAAATATGTTGCATTTTTCTTACCGCTTTCATCTATAAGTGCTGTTGACATATATGTGATCCTAATATTACTCATGATTTAAGTGTTTTGTTTTAAAGATTGAAATGCTTTCACTATCCTCCCTAGATGGAAATCATATTGTAAATACCCCACCAACAGCTTGCTCCCACTGATGTGTGGGGCATGCATATATGCTAAGAGGAAGAACTGACCCCTGCCAAGAAAATGCTGAGAGCACTTTTCAGGCCTGTTTTTGTGAGTTTGTAGCTGCCACTTACTGAAAAAAGCTTACAAAGTTGGGACTGTACAGCTGGGCATCTCAGTTGGAGGCTCATCCTCCCACCAAGTCCTTTGACGTCAAAGGAGTTCCTCATGGACTAGAGCAGAGGTCTTCACTAAGTAATTAGAAAATAAATGTGGGAATCATTTTCTTTCCTTTTTTTTTTTTTTTCTCCTGCAAAACATAATTAGCTCAATCCACTCTTCAAAATCCCTCCTGTTTCCAATTAAGAGAGATCTGTTGCACTATCTTCAAACAGCTGAAATTATGCTTATTAATAAAAAATTCAGTGTAAAAGAACTGTTTTATCTTGAATTAATTTTTATTATTATGGGACATATGACAGTATACAGTCTTATAAAATATTATCAGATTTAGTGCAAATGCAGGGAGCTGTGTGTCCTACATCTCGAACAGCGATTACAGCATGACTCATTTATTCACTCTGCCCCATACTTGAGAAGGACTTTAAAATGTGACTTTATGGCATGATCCTCAAGGTACTAACACCTTCAGCCCTCACTGAAGTAAGGGGTTTGAGTTATACTGGCATAGATGTTTTCCCAATAAAACATCTATTCAAGTCAGTAGCTCTTTTGGCAGAGCCAGTCTCTACATGTCCACAAGAAGCAAATCCTTGGCTAAAATCATTGTGGTCTGTTGTGTAAATACTCAGTGTCTTGAATAACTGGGGACAGGGCTGAGGGTAGTAGTTCAGTGGGCAGGGAGAGTTTTTGGGGTCCTAGGCTAAATGTGTAAGCAATCGAAAGTGATGAAGTTCACATGCGCTTTCAAGTCTAGAGGGAAAATGGTTGGTGGTACTTGTAGCTGTGGCTTTGGAGTTGTTTCCTACCTTGCAGTAGTGTGCTCCTACCTATCTGCTATGGACACTTAGCAGAAGCATCCATTTGCTTTCACCCCTGTGCGTGCAGCCCTTTTCAACAGTGCATTAGGCAGTTCCTCAGATCATATTTAACAGCAGGCCTAAAGTTAAAAACCTGCTTGAGCTCCTGATGCTTGCAAAGAAAGCTGCAGATTTGTGCTAGGTAGGACCTATGCGCTGCAGGGGTGAATGGGGCAGGAAAAGAGAGGCCACAAGAATAGAAGAATTCTTTTCTTTTGCCTCAGGTATATTGAAGGAACAGTTGAAGGCCCCTGATCCAAACTGAAACTTTGGTAGCTGTTTGAGAGGGTTGGTGTACTGCCTTGCTTCTAGTGCCTTGTGCACAGCAGCTCTGGGACATGTAGGTTTTTTTCACCAGCATCTGTAGAAGTGCAGTGCAATCTCTTTCAGTATCTTCAGAAATCCACAAATGCATATGATTTAATTTTAGTTTGATTAGTTTATTAGAGGTGTGAATTGATGAAGGTTTACTAAAGTCCTAGTAGCCTTTCTCTAAAGCACATTGTTGCTAGGCAGGTTGGTGAGTTGGGACACTGTAAATCCTTTGTGGTGGTTTTACCATGGTGGTCCTATTTCTGGACCATGTTTCCATGCCTGTTTTCAACAGAAACCCTTGTATTTAAATTGAAAGCAAAGGCTAGTTATTTATCTTTTTTGACAGATATAATCCTGTAAGGGGATGAGAAGTTTTGTCCTGGTACTGAGGGCACTAGCACTGGGGGGTTCTTTGTGTGCACAAACTCCTCTGAGCTCCCATCAGGATCAGGCCCCATTGGACAGTGAGGATGTGTAGGATATTGCTTGTTTCTTTTTGCATTCAGATAGCAATGTTAGTTTTTCATAACACTGGCATTTTTTTTCCTTTTTGTTTGTTTGTTTGTTTTTAATTTGAATTCATATATCTGAATATGTAAGTAGCTTTTGGCCATATGGAATTATTGTATGTGCAGTAGATGAAGTATTGTGTATTAAATTTTCTGTTTTCAGGTTAAGTGCACAATATTAGAAGGGGAAATATGGTCAAACACTTAGTTTGAAGTAATTCCATAATGAAATTGCGGACTATAATTACTTTAAATGTAGTCCGGATAGATCCAGCTGTAAGAATTATGGAGCTGGGATGTCAGGACAAGGAAAAATAGATCCTGCTAAAATAGCCTACACTGCCTCTCTATATAATGTATTAAATTTATCTTAAAAACAATTCTCTTTTAAGTACATACTTGTACTTAAAGAACAGAATCCTTTCCTTTTGCCTTTTACAGCCCATACCAGCACACTTTACACAGTTCAAAAATGTCAATAGTTCAGAGGATTCCTAAGTTAGCAAAGATTTATTTTTTTTTTAAATACATTCAGCTTTGCATTGCTTCTGGATTTTCAGAACGTTATTAACCAAATACACTATCTGTAGGACTGTGGTTTATGTCAGAGTTTAAATTACACTAAAATAAAAAAAATGCAACCTCTACATATGCCCTGATTTACCTGATTTTATATCAGCATTTGCATTCCTAACAAAAGAAATGCAGAAATATGTATCAGCTCAAACAAAGAAGTAATTAATAAAATACAATTTGAAATATGGAGAGGAAGTGGCTACAAACATTAAGCACTTTGGGGCTGAGGATGGGCAGAGGGAAGGGGAATGTTTGCATAATTAAAAAAGCACAACAGCTGCTGCTGCTTCTTTTTTTTTTTTTTCTCCCAAATCAGACATTTGACTTTTGTCAAACAATTTGTGAACTATTATCAAATAGAGTCAAACCTAGCGAAAGTTTTCTGCTTTGTCAATTAATATCAAAGTGAGGAGATGGCTCTTTGTGCCCCCCAGTCCAGACCATTCCAGTAGACTTCATGTAAATTCAGATTTCTTCACTGCTTACTAATGCAAAAAATATGCTTATGGTTAACTATTAACCTATGCTTCCAAATAACACTAATGATTGTGATGTGCTGGAATAAATGCTCATGTTTCACGGGATGAGAACAGTCCTGTTCTCTTAAGCTTATCTAATCAAAGCTTAATCCTGCCTTTACAGCCTTTGTTAAATGCACTGGTATTTAATATGCATCAATAAATAAACTTTCAATTATTGTTCAGTGAGCATATCCAAAGATAGCATGACAGTGTGAAACTACTGGTCTATCTAGCAATTATTCTAAATAAAAAATGCCGATGATGTGATTTTTCCATCTTCTTATAATGGATAATTTAGATTTTCTGACATTCTTTTGCAGCCTCATAATATGGAAAAGAAATTAATCTAGATGAATAAAATTCAAAGAATTGAATTTTTGCACAATTTAAATACATCTCCCCATTGTGGCTATAAATTAAATTATTTTATTTTAAAAACACATGATCCATTCGAAATAAAAAAAGACCAACTGATGAAATTTTTAAAGTATTTGTGAAAGGTATTTTGAAAAGCTTACAGAGTAGGTAGCATGTGATGTTGTTGAGCTCTGACCCAGTGCATTCTTTTATCTCTTTAAATTGAATAGGCTTTCTTTTAGAAGCAGTTAAAAACAATGTGCCAAAAGCATATTCATTAACTACAGTACAGATACATCCCTATCAGCTTCTCTACTCCATCCACGTCTATTTTGCCTGCTTTTTCCAAAGTTTCACTGCTGCTTTAGTGCTTTCTTTGTGAAGAGTCTTTCCCATGGCATCTGTTCATTAGTATCTAGTGAAACATCAACCTACTCAAGTTTTTCTGCATCTCTGTAACAGAAGCTTTCAGTGTTTTGGTAACCTTATAAGCAAAACATTGCAGAACACAATTTTCTTTGTTTGTTGGTTTTGTTTGACTTTTTTTTTTTTTTAATGGGGCAGCAAACTTGTATGCTGTGATACAGTTCTACGTTACAGGAATGTTAATATTTTTTGGCTTTTAAAAAAGCTTGTGGTATTTCTCCTGACATTAGAATAATTTCAGATACTGATTACTGGCAATTGGCTCTTAGTGATTTGTTCTTCAGATTTCTAGCAGAATTTAACAAAGTGTGATTTCTGGAAACTTCTGATAGTTTCTCATTAAAATTGCATTTTTAAAATCCAGTTATTTAAACACATGATTTGTAAAATTTCTCCCAATTTCGTGATCTACTTACTCCCTCTGAAACGTAATGGTTGAAACATTAGAAACATTTAGCAAAAAATATTGTATTAATGCTAAATGATAGAAATAAATCTGACAAAACCTCAGTCTCAAAGCTGCATTTGTCAAAAGCACTTCTCTGAATTAGTTTTTCTAGGATAACTGTGTAATTGTTAACAGACATTTTTATCAAGTTGTCAAATTGTTTGAAAAATGAGAGAGAAAGAGAATACTCAGGAAGAAAAACATACACAAGTGATCAATGGCATGCTCTGGGTGAGTGAGATTTGCACTAGTTGTACTAATAAAATATAAGGCTCAATTAGAGGTACTTTGCCATTTTCAGCCTAAATTTAAATGATTTGGTGATTTGCAAATACATGAATCCAAAAAAGAAGAAGAAGAAAAAAAAGAATCTAAATGCAAATGAGTGCAACCACAATAAAATATAATTGCAAATGAATCTGTTGCTTTATTCATTTATTGTGTAATTACTGCAATCCTTCCCACCTTGTTTTCAGTATTTCTTAATCATTAAGTCAGAAGCATGACAGCAGTGCCAGCCCTGGCATGATTCTCTTTGACTAAAACCTTGTAAATTAACACAATTAGCACAGCATCATCCTGCTAATTAACTTCCAGTGTCTGGTGCAGTGGTTTTGCAAACAAGGAAGAGGGAGTCAGAAGGGAATAAACATGCCATTCTGTTACCAAACTGTGTGCTGTGTTAGGTTTAGCTCAGCGAGGCTAAGCTGGCCATGTCAGATGCCAGAGTCAGGCAATGAAGAGCTAAAGGGGTTGGGGAGAGAAACAGGAGGGGGTAGAAGCTGTCAAAATAGACTGCAGTAATTCAGAGGGGAGCTAGTGCCACAGATGCTTCATTTCGACTAGGCCTCCTCCTTATCAGGGAATCTGTGCCAGAGGGCACAAGACTGTTTGCAAAAATCACTTTTGGTAATACAAGAGAGATTAAGGAGGTCTATTTGATACAGCTGTACAAAATCCAGCGTTGTGTCTACCGAGCATAGGTACAAGTTGGAGGGGGTTATCTTAACGCTTGTAAATTGCTCTTACCTATTGCAGTGGATTACGAAGAGGAGAGATAATTCACATCACATTATTAAAAGATTAATTGCTTTAAAATGACAATTGCATTTTTTCTTTTATTTTCTTTTTTTTTTTTTAATGATAGGTTTGGTTTTGGTTTTGTATTGTTTGTTTTGGTTTTTTTTTTATAGCTAGCTATGGAAGTCACAGAACTTTTAGGGACTTGGCTTCATTTCTTTTTCCTTTTCTTCATGCTTTTTTTTTTTCCTTTATTTTTTTTCTTTAACCCTCTTTCTTTGTACCCTGGAGGCTGTGAAGCAGAGGGGGGGAAGAGAAAGCAAGCAAGGAGACCGACAGACAAGTCATGCTTGTTTTTTTTTCCAGACCCTCAACAACAGAACTGAGAGGCAGAAAGGAGCCAGTTGTAATTCATACCGAGTTGTAGGCTTTGTGTGATGAAAGCGACAGAGCGCTGCCTGGGAGATTGCTTTGCTGCACTCCACGAAGCAGATTTGAAACTGTCGTGGACCACTTTAGATGAGAGTTGGATTATGGAATGACCTGCTATGTCTGTGTCATATTGTTCTGTGCAGGGTGCATTATACTCTGCTAACTAGGTGTTCAGTACCAAATAAGAGAGGTATCCTAGATGTGATCTGTCAGCTGTGTCTCATATTTTTATATTGGTTAAAATATAAAACTGAAACAGTGATGAAAGGGGACAGAGCAGTTGGGTGCCTTGTATGTTTACAGTAAATCTCTACTCTGAGTATTTAAAATATACTGAATTTTATTTAATTACTTTGAGAGCTATAGCAGTGCCTGTATTTTTTAAACAAAAAGTTAACCCCCTACTGAATTGGCAAAAAATTTGTCTATGTGTGTGTGTGCCTGTAACAAACCAACCATACCGCTTCTTAAGGGCATTGCCTTTTCTTTCTTTAAGGACTTGTGGTGTTAAGTACAGTGTTTCAGAGAGCCGAAGAAGTTCACAGAGACTGTGTGTTTGAGAACTTATTTAAAAACATAAGAAAAAAGGTGAGAAGCTGAGATCACTGTTAACTTTGTTGTTTCCTATTGCCCTAGGCTTGAAGATGCAGTGGACGCCGGAGCATGCCCAGTGGCCAGAACAGCACTTCGATATCACTTCAACCACCCGGTCCCCAGCCCACAAGGTGGAAGCCTACCGGGGGCACCTGCAGCGCACGTACCAGTACGCCTGGGCCAACGATGACATCTCGGCTCTGACCGCCTCCAACCTTCTGAAAAAGTATGCAGAAAAATATTCCGGGATTTTGGAGGGCCCGGCTGAGCGACCCATTCTCAGCAATTACTCTGAAGCTCCCTCGGGGCTGGTGAATGGTCGGAAGAATGAAAGTGAGCCTTGGCAGCCATCCTTGAACTCGGAGAGCGTGTATCCCATGAACTGTGTCCCAGATGTCATCACCGCCAGCAAAGCTGGGGTAAGTGCAGCCCTCCCTCCCGCAGATGTCTCAGCCAGCATCGGGAGCTCTCCTGGGGTGGCCAGTAACCTGGCTGAACCCAGTTACTCCAGCAGCACCTGTGGAAGTCACACCGTTCCCAGTCTTCATTCAGGGCTCCCATCTCAGGAATATGCCACGGGATACAATGGCTCCTATTTGCATACCAGTTACAGTGGCCAACCAGCACCTGCACTTCCATCCCCTCATCCATCCCCCCTGCACAGCTCGGGACTTCTACAGCCCCCACCACCGCCGCCACCACCAGCCCTTGTCCCTGGGTACAACGGGACCTCCAATCTCTCCAGTTACAGCTACCCTTCTGCCAGTTACCCACCTCAAACCGCTGTTGGCCCTGGGTACAGCCCTGGGGGTGCCCCACCACCCTCGGCTTACCTGCCTTCAGGAATCCCTGCTCCAACCCCTCTGCCCCCAACCACTGTCCCCAGCTACTCCTACCAGGGCCACGGTCTGACACCGATCGCGCCGTCTGCCCTGACAAACAGTTCAGCCAGCTCTCTCAAAAGGAAAGCTTTCTACATGGCAGGGCAAGGAGAAATGGACTCCACTTATGGAAATTACAGCTATGGCCAACAGAGATCTACACAGAGTCCAATGTATCGAATGCCAGACAACAGCATTTCAAATGCAAACAGAGGGAACGGTTTTGACAGAAGTGCTGAAACATCATCCTTAGCGTTTAAGCCAACAAAGCAGCTAATGTCCTCTGAACAGCAAAGGAAATTCAGTAGCCAGTCCAGTAGGGCTCTAACACCCCCATCCTATAGTACTACTAAAAGCTCACTGGGTTCGAGATCGAGTGACTCATTTGGGAAGTATAGCTCCCCAGTAATGAATGAGCACGGTGATGAGCACAGGCAGCTCCTCCCTCACCCAATGCAAGGCCCGGGACTTCGTGCAGCTACCTCATCCAACCACTCTGTGGACGAGCAACTGAAGAATACTGACACACACCTCATTGACCTTGTTACCAATGAGATTATCAACCAAGGACCTCCCGTGGACTGGAGTGACATTGCTGGCCTAGATCTAGTAAAGGCCATCATTAAGGAGGAGGTTTTATGGCCAGTATTGAGGTCAGATGCATTCAATGGACTGACTGCTCTACCTCGGAGCATCCTTTTATTTGGACCTCGGGGAACAGGCAAAACATTAATGGGCAGATGTATAGCTAGTCAGCTGGGGGCTACGTTTTTCAAAATCACTGGCTCTGGCCTTGTCACAAAGTGGTTAGGGGAAGGAGAAAAAATTGTCCATGCCTCCTTCCTTGTGGCGAGGTGTCGCCAACCCTCGGTGATTTTTGTTAGTGACATTGACATGCTCCTTTCCTCTCAAGTGAGTGAAGAACACAGTCCAGTAAGTCGGATGAGAACAGAGTTCCTTATGCAGCTGGACACTGTACTGACTTCTGCTGAGGACCAAATAGTAGTAATTTGCGCCACGAGTAAACCAGAAGAAATTGATGAATCTCTTCGAAGGTACTTCATGAAACGACTTTTAATCCCACTTCCTGACAGCACAGCGAGACACCAGATAATAGTACAACTGCTCTCACAGCACAATTACTGTCTCAATGACAAGGAGGTTGCACTGCTTGTCCAGCGCACAGAAGGCTTTTCTGGACTAGATGTGGCTCACTTGTGTCAGGAAGCCGTGGTGGGCCCACTCCATGCCATGCCAGCCACAGACCTTTCAGCCATTATGCCCAGCCAGTTGAGGCCAGTTACATATCAAGACTTTGAAAATGCTTTCTGCAAGATACAGCCTAGCATATCTCAAAAAGAGCTTGATACATACGTTGAATGGAACAAAATGTTTGGTTGCAGTCAGTGATGCTACTTAAAAAAAAAAATGTAATGAATGTTGGCACACACAGAATCTGCTACATAGGGGTAGAGAACCCTTTTCAGTAGTGTTAAAATTGCAAAGGGTACTGGGAAGACTACGATTTACCTTGCCTCTAAAGAGCCAGGGTATACTTGAAGGAAAAGTGCATCAAACAAGAGCTGCTGATCTGAAAAAGCCACACATGATAGAAAGCGCATGTTGATGCTCAGTTCTGTTCAAGCTAGACAATACTCACCAAGGAGCAAGGTGCAAGTGGGTTGATTTCAGAAGGACATGAACCCTGTGTGTTGATTCCATTCTGCTGTTCTTGAGATTTAGTTGCTGTCAAGTGCCTGAAGTGGTGCTTTATTTTTTGTTTGCCTCACAATTACATTGGTGGCATGTGCTAATAAAAAGAGCTTTAACTTCAAACATTATTGGACTAAAGAGATGAACGGTTGTGTTGCGACAGAGAGCCAGATTTTTTGCTATTCTAAGAGCAACAGTATTCCTCAATCCTGTCTGTTCTGTGGTGTTAAACTAAGAACAGGTAAAACAGGGTAATGGTAATCTGGACCTTAATTTCTGCAGTTCATTTCTTTTAATGTTCTGTCTGCAAAAACTCAGGAAAGTGATTGTGATTTGTACAGTACCTCAAAGGAATGTGTTGAAAGCACTATGTACTGCTGAGAGTTATAGGCTAGGCTTCAATGTTACTTTATATTAAATATGTATGTTTACCTCAACAATTGGAATATGGCAAGGAAAATTATTTTGAATGTATCCAGGAAAAAACTAAAGCGTGATATGACTGAAGCTTTACAGTTTTTAAAAATAGAAACCGAAGCATTTCCCAGTGTTCAGGAATGGTTCTTTTGCCAATTTCTCACATTAAACCAGAGCAGAATGATTTTTCTTGTTGGTAAACTGTAAGAGTTTTCAGCATATTGCTCCTTGATAATAAGGTGATACAGTCTTTAGAAGGTGCATAGATGAATGAAAGAGCCGCTTAATCGGTTTTTATGTTAGCATCTGAAACAGTAAGATTTGGTAGGATTCTGAGAGGCAAATTACCTTAAGCTGTGACGGCTGGCCTTTGTTGCATGGCTCTAGTCGTAGTTTTGAGGCTATTTTGGTGAAGCTGTAGGGAGTGGAATCAGTGTAAGTCGCTGGCAGAGCTATGGGTTGCAGAGCTGTTTATAGCAGTGCAGTGGACTGTGACCAAACAAACAGTACAAATAACAAAGCAAAACTGAACCCTCAAAGTACATTTACTTCCCTTCCCAAACTGTAAAGTTGAGTTTTTGTTGTGTATGTATGGCTTCATTGTCCTTAATGCAATCTTCATTTAGCATCCATTAGAAATCTTTCAGGCTGGAGTGTGCCCACCATTATTTCTACCTCGGTTTTGTTACATTTCTCTTGGAAAGCAAAGTAAGGAATAGGGCAAAAACCACCACCAACACTAGTCAGATTACATTTGGAATGCAAACCTGCTAAACAAGTTTCAGAGAGCTGCTGCTTTTTCCCCTGAAGTCAAGTTTTTCTCTGTGTTAGTGCTCTTTCCCCCCTCCTTTTTCCTCCCCCAAATAGACATATTCTGGTGTCTTCCTTATGGAAAGACTAGCTGGCATGTGTGGCATTTTGCTCAGTTCTCCCCCACCCCAGCCCCCCTTTCTTTTTATCCTTTAATGCTTTCTGTGCAACTCTTTTGGTGACAGCTGACTGATGTTGGGTAATGTCTCTGAGCAAGAGCAGTGCGTGTTGCAGCTGCCCAAAGCCTCTGCCATCACATGAACAAAACAGCCTTGCTTTTTGAATGTATTTTTTTGTTTGTTTACTTTAAGGAAACAGTAACAAAACTGTTGCAAAGCACTGGCATTTAATGTTTCTCTTAAGTAATGTACGTCAAGACCATTAAATAAATGCACTGAAAAGCCCCAAGAAGAGAGATACCAATCTGTTACTAGGTCATGTTTGTCTTCTCAAAAATTGTACAGACCTTGTCCGTTTTGTTAAATCAATGGAGACGTTGAGCGTTCAGAAAGCTAATGAGGGATTTTGTGATATTGCTGGAAATTTATGACTCTTGATTATTACTTTTCTTTATTTTTCTTTTAAGATATATATATATATATATTTAGATAGAACATGCTAAAAACAGAGCAAATAAACCAAAATCTAATTTAAGATGGATTCCTGGCAAACATTTTGTCTATCTAAAACTTTATGTTTTAAGCATAAAAGTACCATTTTAAAAACAGTGCCTTTCATTAAGGATATAGAAAGTAAGACTTAAGTACATCACCTGCTTTTCTTCTTTTTTTTCTTTTCAACAGCAACTACAGTCTATGATTTTTGTTATGACCCAGTCTTTCCGCTTCCCCAAAGCTCCAGAGGCTGCTTCTTCACCCCAGTCATTCCACCATCCTCATATTTGGGAGATGCTGATGCCCCCATTAGCTGTAGGTTTACACTGATCACACTGGCAAGTACACTGTTGCAGATTGCTGACCCAATTTCTGTCTTAGACATTGCCTTTCATATCTGCTGTTGAGCTGTGCTCATTTAAAAGGCTCAGACAAGTTTTGATAAAGTCTTTCTCCCAACTCCTATGCTCCTAACAGGTTTTTTTAATTTATTTATTTTTTTAATTTTTTTTTTCAGCTTGTAAAATGGAAACTGCGCACTAAGTGTTTTTTTCCCCGGTCTTTTTATCTTGTAGCAAAACCAAAAGCAAGCAAAATTATAGACAGTCCCTTTGGCTTCCAGCTTTAAGTCATTCTCTTTAAAAGTCACTCTGGGAAATGGATTTTTCAAATGTTAACCAAAGTTAGAAGCAGGTAGAAACTGAAATGGTGTGAAAGTTGCAGGTTCCACACACACATGCTCACGTTCTCCAGGTCTCAGTTCAGCTATGGGGCAGCAGATGTGGAAAACTTCACCTTATCACAGCTGCTGTAAGGGTAGGAAAACAGAGCCAGATTGTTACCCAAATCTTTCCTTAGCAGCAGCTGTCCTTAGTAGAGCTTTGGGAGGGTGTGCCTGCTGAATTTGGTGAGAGTTTGGCCAGGAACTGCACCTCAACCCTTCTCCAACTTGGTTTCTGGCCACTTCTTTGATGGAATTCATGGCTAAATCCTCTGCCATGTCCTGTCCTTCTTATTACTTTCCTTCCTTCTCCCACATTCAGCCCATTTTGTCCCTAGTGAGCAGGTTTTGGGAGGCTGCTGGTCCTTTGCCCTTCTCAGCAGCCTTCTAGTCAAAGAGTGTCCAGAAGGCTGAAGCACAATCCTGAACTTGAGCAGGTTCCAAAGGGTAGGATTGGTTTTGAGAAGAGAGACAAAATGTTTTAATGGTGTTTTCAGGATGAAATGCTCCCTGGTCCTAGACATTTCCATGGTAGAAAACTGTTGTCTTCTACAATTAGACAAAGCTGGAGGCTGCTGCCCCAGAAATGTCCAGTTGGTTGTCAGGGGCTTCCTGCCACTGGCACAGCCCTGAATTTTAAGGAACCTGAAATGGTTAAAGAGCATCTGCTGTGTCAGCCTATCACTGCAAATGCTTTTACGTCATATTTTTATGTGGGTTCCATTCTGCATCAGCTTTTCTTCCTTGTACCTTCAGTAACAATTCCTTTAGCAACAATAGTAAAATAAATTGGAAGAATATTCTTGCAAGCTGAAGGATCAATATCAGTTCAAGGAGGAGTTCATAATGACCTTATGTGAGACAGAAATGGAAATACTCTGTACTTCTGGCATGTTTCTCTTCAAAATATTTAGAACATTAGTGACAATATATAAAAGTTTGCTGACTGAGCTGATCAATGGAATGTGAAGGCAGTTTACTTTAAGGCTATTTACTTTCACATGGATTATTTATC